>NW_011948425.1:5913592-5974367 GCF_000503995.2 Ceratosolen solmsi marchali | reverse complement strand
AAAAAAAAAAAAAAAAAAAAAAAGAAAAGAAAAGAAAAAAAAACACAATAAAAAGTACTCGATTAATTTATATAAATAATGAAAAAAAAAAGTAAATAATAAATACAATCTGTTGGATATGACGGATTAGCACGTTGTTAAATTTATTGACATAAGCAAATGCGATAAAGATAACGATTATCGGGTCTCGCAAGCCCTTTACTCAAGATCTAAACGAGCAATCTTAATTAATTAATTAGTACATTCAGATTCGTATAGAATACTCTATATCGAAGCAAGCTTCGACGAAGCTTTACACGCGCGCGCACACAATGTCCATTTGTAAAGAAATTCAATGCAATAGGAGTGGTAAGCCTTTACTATTAATTATATATAGGGGCTAACGAGATTGATAAAGGTAAAGCGATAGTACAACTTATATAAAAATATAAAAGGCTCGAGTCTAAACGGGAGCTAGTTAAGGTAGCACGCATTTATCATAATGGCGATTGCGATAGAGCACGAGTAGGAAACAACAAATCAAAATCATTGGCGAACTAGGATAGATTAAAATAAGGCAATACGCTATCACCTCTTATTCAATTGAGATTCGGAATGCGTTATTAGACTCATAAAAGGGAGTATCGCTGGAGCAACTATTATTAAGGACATAATTCGCGCGCTATGTGCGTATACGATTGATTTAGATTTATTAAACAAAAGAAGAAAAAAAAAGTGATTGGTTCAACTTTCGATTGTTGAAAAGCTACAATAAATTTTATGAAGAATATTAAGAAGCAGGCAAAGGTCTTTAACGAGACCATTAAAAGCAGATGCGCTCAATGTATAACGTTGGAATGGCAAACGGCCGTGTAAACGTAAAGCACAGCGAGTATGGAAACAAATATTTTGAATATTTTCAATTCTTCTTTAGCATCTTCCAAGTTTTTAGCGTGGACGTCGTATGATTATGTATTATGAAGTTTCAAGAAAAAGAAGAAAGAACGAACGAATATGAGAAAGGAAGTGAGAAAACCTTGTATTGGTAATGAGAAGAGAAGAAAAAGTATTCAAAAGTCATTCGAAGGAGAAATGTCGTAGAAAGAAGTCGAGTAGTTGGAACGAAGCTAATGAAAGATAGTAAAGTATGTAGGAAATTCGGTAATCGTGCGATGAAACGAATCTGTTGGCCATTTAATATTATAAGGATAATAATTAGTTTGCTTAGATTTGGAGAAGCGGAGCATTTCATTTTGATGGGACATGAATGGAAGAGACAGGCAGGCAACTCATGGAGCTGAAGATGATAAAACCGGAAGGTAATATAGACCTTCGACCAACCAAGTCGACAAGCTTACAAGAAATCATAATAAATGGATGTCTTTGAATAGGTAGTGAGCGGACAATACCTTGAATACGAAAATCGCGCCTTTCAATTTAGTCATAATGAAGTGTGTGAGAGAGTGAGAGTGAGAGTGAGAGAGAGAGAGAGAGAGAGAGAGGATGTGTGTGTGTGAGAGAGAGAGAGAGGATGTGTGTGTGTGTGTGTGTGAGAGAGAGGATGTGTGTGTGCATCCCATCGCCACCAATACTTCTACAACAAAATCAAACGGCAATGTATGAACGCGCTATCGCGACAAACGATCCTCCAAGCAATAGCAATTCCCATCCTTCGAGCCTACAAACAATTCAAAATACTAACATAGCGTTGCGCTATGTTTACAGGCGCTCCTCCCTCAATCCATCGAGCGCGCCGCGCAAACATTGGAAAATGCGGAAAATGCCAGTGTCGGCTGGCCGCAGCGGTGAGTCCGCAAATATTTTTCGATCGCAGTGCGCTGCTGCGTCAAAACAGACGCGCCGACGATCTAAGACAGAATGCGATTCCAGCGATAGACAACGGATGCCGGGCTCTCTCGAATACCGCACGATGGCCCTTCATGCGGCCATCGTGGTCTTTCAATGCCAAGGGCGCAAAAGACGAAAAGCTCGGTGAAGCGTCGCGGAGTTCCGTGGGGAGCGCCGGATCGCGGTGGTGGCGGCGCGGGGGCGGCGCGGGGGCGGCGCGGCGAGGGAGAATCGGGAACCCCGGGACGGTCGTAGGCAGTGCAGAGGCGCGGTGGAACGCCGTGGCTATTAATAAACATTGGGCGCGCTCCCGTTTTAGAGGCTTCGGGAAAAATGCCGCGCTCCAGCTGTTGTTCGTGGCTGGGCTGAAAAATCACTTGGTGATACTATTTTCTTTAATAATTTATTGGCTTTTTGGGTGGCTGAGGCTGAGACAAAACATCGAGAGCTGTACGTGACCCGATGGCCAGTGCTTTTTCGAATTGGTGCGCATTGGGCTTTCTCCCGTCAACTCGAATTAATAACCAACTCGAAATAATATCGGCTCTGCCTTCGAGACCTGCGAGTTACTTAAGTACATAAAGTAATTGGACTTTAATCTCGCTGGTAAGAGCGCTGGAACCGAATGACGATTAATACTATTTACAATTTGCTCTCTTTGAATATTTATAATTGCGATTATCACGTGCGTATGCCCGGATTATATAATACATCGGAGTGGATCGAGAGTGACGGAATATTGTTTAACCGTAACCGTAAACTTATATTACGACCGACATTATTAATCGTTTAGTGTCAAAGGAATAGATCGAGTAAATTATCTGTCATTCTTAAGCACTTGTAATTTAAATTCTCAAATTATCGTCGAATTTTAATACGTTCACAGGACAGCAATTTCATCAACTTTATTGAAATATGACGCTCAAAATACTTCTTACTGATTGTTATGAAGTTTTTAATAGAAAGTAATTGTTAAGCTTAAGATAGTGTGAAAAGATCTATAATATTCGTTATGTTTTTTATTATGTTTGTTTTAGGTTTACAAAAGTCATTTAACCATGGAACGTTACGAGTTCCAATATTACAGTTGTTTTTAATTATTTGTCTTTTTGTTTTTGTTTTTTTTTTTATTTTTTTATTCTTTAATCTTGTTCTTAATAACTATTATTCATATAAAAGCTTCAATAAGAAAAGTGTTCGGATAAAAACTCTTTTACAATCGTTGATACGATAAAATATATTTATATTTTTCGAATTTTTAATTTACTCAAATATTAATATTTGCACTCATGGATGAATTAGAGGTTGGCTATCATATTTGATATTCAGATCAAGTTTTATGAATATTTTGAATAAAATTTCATTTTCGAGACATATATACGTACACAATTATGTATTATGTTTGAATAAAACTGTTTTCTACTGTATTTTCGATAAAATAATCCAAGTGGTAGTATCTTCATTTTTTTTTTGTTTTTTTTTTGTTTTGTTTTTGTTTTTGTTTTTATCCTAAGCGAGCTTGAAAATACCCAACTGCCAATATGATTTATAATAAATTAGTTCCGTTATACTTTGTCTTTAATTTTATTCATACATTTTTTAAAAGCTTGAGAATGCAATAGATCCCTTTCTTTTTTTTTTGTTGATTTTGTCTTTCATGGATAATTCTCATCTGATATCTGAGAATTGAATTTATTTTTTTTTATGTTTATGTTTAAATTATTTAGAACAAGTGCTAGAATTTTTTTTTTTTTTTTTTTTAAATACACAATCGTTGTTTTGTAGAGTAATGGCAAATTTAAATTCCCATATGATAATGTTTCAGATAACAATGTCAAGAACGTCAAGAAATTCATTTTTAATTTCGCTTAATATTACAAAGGCGAAAAGCAAGTTTTTTTAACTTATTTTTTTAATAAAAAATTGTTTTCATACCAATCTCCAGTAAATTACCATAATTTGAAAAATTCCTCTAGCAGCTAATGCATTTTTCTATTTACATTATATAAAAGAATTTATCTATCAATTACAGTCTGTTAGCAATTAACGTTAGATAAATGTTTAAATTCCATTGAAGAATATTAATCTACAGTATAAATCTTAATAAAAAAATTCGTCAAAATTGTCCTTCAAACGCCAATTTAATATCTTTAACATTAAACAAATTCATAAATACAATTTTGCATGAAATTAAAAGAAACGAATACTTTCTTAATGATAATCAAGGCGGAAGGAGGCGTTTATCCAAGAATAGAAAGTGGAATTCCCAGATAAGATAAAGTACACACTACTAAAAATGACAAATTGTAGATCAAAGCTAAAAAGACACGAGTATCGTAAGAAAGTAAAGCTTCTTTTTTCTTTCGTCCGTTCGTTTTACATCTCTTGCTCCCTCACTTCTCTCGCACTCCTCCTCTTATCCATTTATCACGTCCTGCTCTCTTAATTCGAAAAAAAAAAAAAAAAAAAAAAAAAAAAAATAATAATAATAATAATAATAATAATAATTCGATTTATTCCATTCCCTTCCATTATTCGGATTATATCAATTATTGAAAATTAATGTCACATTATAAAAGTATTTTCGTAATTTCTCATGCATTATATTGTTATAAAAATAAATGATTTTTTATCGATAAACATCAATTTTATGAATTTTTCATTAAATATAGCTTTAGCTCTCGCAACTACTTCAATTTATTCATAATTAATCATTTTATTTTAACGCATGCATTTTACTCTTTGTAATTTTATACTTTAATTATCAACTGTACACGAAATACGAAACATATTTATAAACTCATAATTATTTTAGTGAATCATTGTAATATACGTATATATATGCACACACTGTATTGTTACTATTTGACAATTACTAAAATTTATTAATAATAAGCATAATTATAATCAAGTAATTACTTGAAATGGATTACCTTAATTAATATACGTTCTATTTTTTAGTAACATGAATTTTAGCAATAAGTACATAATATTTTTCAAAAATAACAATACAGAATAATCAGTCGAAATATAAATAAATGAAAATTATCATCGTGATATGCAAAATTATCATCTAGAATCAACAAGACCAATATTAGATTTGACGCTTCACTAAATCGGACATTGTTGTTAATTATTCCCAAGTCACGCTTCATAAGTTTTAAATTTCTGTTATAATGGAAAGAATAAACTTGAAAATCGGCATGGACCATTATTGTGATTATTATTATAATTATTATTATTATTGTCTTACGAAGGAAAAGATGAAAAATTATCCAAAATATTTTCTCTTTTTCACAACATTGATAAACTATGATAAACAAGACTTGCTCGATAATCGTACTCTCTTTTAATAACTTACGATTTACTTCCTAATTCCTTTACCGATAAGTCTTATTTATTTATTTTGATATTTTAAGTTAAAAATATAAGAGGTATTAATGAAATATACGGCAATATTATCTCGTAGGGAACGCGTTTTATGAGCATCCATAAACCGATTGACTCTAATAATATTCTTTTGGCTTCAAAAACATTAACTAACCAAGAAATTGAACATTAATCGTATAAACAAACAAACAATACAAAACAAAATCATATACATCGACCTTATGCGCTTAGCGTTCAACAACAATAGTAACAACAACAAGTCACGACTCAAGAGCGCAAAACTATCCAACCTCCGAAGGCTGAACATCGAGCACTTACAAAGAAAAGATTAAGAAATAAATAAGATAATCAAGCGGAATTTAATACGAACCGACAACCATGAGAGTGAAGTCGAAGCCCTTCTTCACAGCCTTCCTATAGACCTGGTTAGGCAGGTTAGCGAAGCCGACGTAGCCATCGAGCTCCTTGGCTTTCGTGGGTGGGGCTGATTTCGCCGAGGGTGAGATAGCGTTCGCGGCCTCCTTGGCGCTCAGCTGCTCGGCCCTCGCGGACTCGCGCTTGTTGCTGTCCTCGCAGGCGTCGGTCTGGGTGATGGAGGAGAGCTGTCGTGGCTTGGCCGGAGCGCCCGGGGGTGCTGTGGCTGTCGATGCCGACAGCGTCGTTGTGTTGGAGTTCGCCGGGGGCTGAGGCGGCGGCACCGAGGGCACCGTCGGCACAGCCGGGGGCGAGGTCAGCGAGCCACTACCGCCTTTGAAGAAAAGCTCGCGCTTCGACTGAATCTGTAAAATTTCCGGGAATGAGAGAGAGAGAGAGGTACTTTGGAGAAAACGCTATCGTGTCTTTTTAATCTAAGGAGACTCTTCTCCAATGGAATATCAGTATTCCAAAAAATAATTGACCGACGCTGTTTACGTGACTTGGGCACGGCAATAGCCTTTTATTACTGCGCTCAATAATCGAAAGTTTGGCCAAAGAAAGAAAAGAAAAATGCATGAATTTCCGGCAAAGGCGTACAAGTACTTTTGGAAGTCGTTGGGACGGAGTGTTATAAAACATCGTTTCATTAAAAGAAAGGTAAAAAAAAAAAAAAAAACCGGAAAAGCTCGTTTAATCGTGCTGCTGGGATACAAGTGTAATTTATAGTTATTTTTGCGGAAAGCTCACCGAATTGATAAATTCGAGTATGTAAGTAGATTTTTAATGTAATGGTTTTTTTTTTTTTTTTTTAAGGATCAAGTGCTGAAGCAGCGGATTCATTTACGGCAAAGTCATCTTATTGATTTGGTTATTAGCGTTAAATTAATTATCAATGCGTCAGAGCTTATATGTATTGTGCGTTGTATTTATTCGAACAATATGTCTTAAAGGATTTTTAAGATTTATTTATTTCTTCTTTTTTTTTTTTTTTTTTTTTTCTTCTAATTTTTATGTTCTTAATCTTCATCCATTAATATTTTATGGCAGACAAGTCATAATACACGTAATAAATTGTTTGACTCTGGTCAATTCGATAATAGAAATTCCAAAACTTATAAATACATTTCTCTCGTGTATGTATATTATATATCGGCATTATTTAACGAAAATTTTTGTCCTTTTTCTCCATTCGCATAATAATT
This sequence comes from Ceratosolen solmsi marchali, assembly GCF_000503995.2. NCBI lineage: Eukaryota > Metazoa > Arthropoda > Insecta > Hymenoptera > Agaonidae > Ceratosolen > Ceratosolen solmsi. The sequence goes on along the minus strand of NW_011948425.1, from coordinate 5,967,531 downwards.
AATACAATGGTAATCTTCAGCGATATCGTTCTACGATTTGCTGGAAATACTTTGCAACTATAAATACGTAAAAAAAGATTTAAATAAAAAACGTGAATTTTATTTTAAGGTAGCCGAGATAGACGTACGAGGCAGTTGCATTCTGCATTATACAAACGGAATTTAAAAAAAAAAAAAAAAAAAAAAAAAAAAAAAAAAACTATATTTATCTCTGAAGCTTAAATGATTTTTTAAAGGCTGTGAAAATTCATTTACATAAGCAGCCTTAATGCTTTTTCTCGGTAAGACAATCTTTTTAAATAGTACACGAGAACTCGGGCCATTTATCGTAGCAAACATGATTCCGGCAGGAAGTTCAACGCCAAAGGCATCAACGGACGTTGCCTTGTCGTGCTAAAAACGTGAAACAATGCATCGCCATGTCGCTAATGCACCCAGCCACATCATATTCACAATATAACGCTACTGACATAATTCAAATAATATTTTCATACGAGCTTAAAGTTTTGATAATCAGCTAGCTCTAGCGTTTTATCGCTATGACGTCACATTGTTCATTCTTTTTCTATGAATTATGAGAAACTTAATTATGAGTGTCTTAATTTGACATTGGTTTGATATTTTAAAACATCGATTAGCGCTGCCTTCTATTGCTCCGAGCGATACATTTCCCAAGAAATATCCTAAAAGGGAACAAAACGATAAAACATTTCGATAATTGAATGATACAACAAAAGATGTAGTATATTAATATTGATGTTAAATTTCCTTTTAGCCAGGCAGATGGAATAGCTGATCTTGGAGATAAATATCAAAAATTTAACATGTATCGATGAAATCGAAAAGCACCATTACCATAGGCAGAGAAATATTTTATGCGATAGTTTATTGGAAAGCTTTTATCACTGAGAAATATAAATACATTTTGTAATCGTCGATTACAAAGCCTTTCTAGAATCATTGAACTCTAGTTCATTACAAATGTCAGTTTTCCCTAGTACTTTTTTTCGAAATTTAGCGAGCGACTTAGCGCATTCAATGTCAGCTGTCGTAATGTACAACTACAATTTCCAAATCACTATCTCGCTTCTATCTTACTTCTAACGCAGCCTCTCTCGACTCGATAATCAACACTTTTGGATATATGTAGATGTTGGTTGTCATTGTTCACACACGCAACGATGAAAAAAGCAAAGCAACATCCGCTCAATAAAAGAACAGTTCAGTTTTTTTCGCTGAGCACACTGTAGTGAAACATAGGACGAAAACATTCTGCTTTGAATAATCAGCTCGCAAATTAATTTGTCAGCAATTAAAAGCATTATTGCTCGTTATTATTATTCAAGCTGCAATATAACAATAATGAAAATGTGAATAAGAGTTTAACAAATAACGATTATTTCAAAATTATGAAATATAATTTAATAACAGCGATACATTTTTGTAGCGAGTGCCATTAGTATATTAACATGATAGAAAAGAGAAATTTTATTACAACTTTTAGAAGAATGTCCGAGTCCTCGAGCTGGACCGAAGTCGTATGGATCATAGTTTAGCTGGCAAGAGGGTAAGAATAAGATTTTTTTATTTATTTATTTATTTTTTTATTTGTTTAAATAAAATTGATAAAAAGAAGATGCACCCGGTCGAGGAAAAATGACGAAAGCTCGTATTATCTTATGATTTATTGTCTTTTAACCTAAGATCGCAAACTTTTTCATAAACTACTATAAAAGAGAATGGATATTAAACTGTTAATACAACGCGCTCGTTTCGTCTTCTTCGCACATACTTTATGCGCATAGAGTGATTCGGGCGCGTCCTTTAGCAAACCATTACTACAAAATTTATCACTCTTAAAGCATTGCAGCTTAGCCGAAAACTACAACTACAATTCACATCTACGAGCTATACTTAGCCGTGGCTTAAAGAACTCCACGTTAAAATCCAACTTCCGGATACTGCCGATACATTTTACGATCACAAACAATAATTATAGCGCCGAAAGCTACGATATGACGCTCCCGAAAACGGTAACTATAGCGACGCTCGTAGAGTCGGGAAAACGTAGCTCTGGGGCCACCCAGTAAAAACCGGTGGCTGTAGCTAGACTCTCGCGTATAACGTAGCAGCCCTCGGGAGCGATCGGGGAAGAAACGACAATGGGCTATCGCAATCAGGGTGACGTTTAGGGTGAGCGTAGACACTTGCCCTTCCTCGAGCTACTATAATGCGCATGCCCGACGAAATTGCGCCACGATATTACTGTCGCTCATGAAATATTATATTCTAGACAAATATGCTTTATGGTATCGTCGACCAGTGTCGGATTGTTAGTGGTTGGTGGTGCGACCGAGCGCTTGACGATCAGGGCCGTCGACCTGACGACCTTCGGGCTTTTCTCGAGGGTATTGATTTTTTGGCGCACGACGTTACCGATATCACGGCCATGGAGCTCCTCGGAGCCTATCACGATTCTCTGACTATAGAGGGCTTGCGGGCGCGTCTGTAGGGTGCTCTTTGGGAATTTTAGTTTTTTCGCTTGGTTTATTGTGGTGGTGGTGGTCGCGGTGGTGGTGCTGATTTTGGGGGTTGGGGAGGGGGGGGGTCGAATAACTAATCAGTCAATAAGGTTATAAATGGATCTGTTAGAACTACATCGGGATGACCGATTTGAGCGGAATGTCATTATGCTGACCTATGTATATGTACATGAGTAACCGTGGACTTGCACGAGCTTTAAGTTGTTACCGAGTTAGAGAGTAATGTATGCCAATAGAAGCCGATAATCTACGTCTATGACGTGACTTACCTTTCTAGCCATAACTTTGTTATTAAAAACCTCCTCATCCTCCTCCTCCTCCTCCTCTTCCACCCACGACATTAGCCAAGGATATTTGACGAGACGATGATGCGACTAGATGATTATTTGGGAAAGGGAAAATGGTGGTATAGATTACTCTTCCCGGTACTATATGGTGTGCGACATATCGGTGCTCTCTCATATACAACTGACGCGTAAAGTGTGCAAGTCATCACGGTGTATTAAGGAGACAAATAGTAAAAGTGCGAATGTATGTGATACAACTTTGGTTGTTTCTTTTTCATACGGACACACCACACCACTCTTCAGGCGTCCACGTGTGCATGTAAAATCTCGTGGTTTCTCGCTGAAATATCGAGGGCTTTTTGTTGAGCAGACATGGACAAGAAAATTATTTAACCAAGTTGATAACCAAAATTTCCGCAATTTAACAATGCGTATGTGAAAAAATAGCAAATTGCCGTAGTAAAGTCCACCGCTTAATCCATAATTTAAGCTATAGATATAAAACAAAGTTATCCACTGTTTTATCATTCGCTTATTTCGTCGTTGTTCTAGGAAATGCGCGTTGGGCGGTGACGGAATATTTCGGTATGCATGAGAAACGCATGCAGAATGCTCGTGATTGCTGACTGTAGGGGAAAATAGCATTGCCACCAATAATGGAGTTACAAATATGAATGTCAATTTTGAAAAGATAGTTAGTTACTATCGAATAATTTAATCCGCAGTGTGTTGTTGCGAATATTGTTCAGCTAAGGGAACAAAAGATCGTCTATGACGTCTATGAGAAAATGCTGAGGTAACCTCGTCCATCGTCACAGCGAATCAAATTATAAATATCAGCTGTGATTATCATTCCATTTAATACCCCCAAACCCCCACCCCCCTCACCAATTTATAATATATGTAATATATACATCTGCCTTGCTGTCAAGAGTGCAGCCCCTCTGTACTGTGTCAATGGCTTGTATTCTCATTTATAATAATCGACAAGTCGTTCGTGAACGTAAATTTGCACATCCATGTCCGCGGCCGTGGTATAAAACACTATTTTTTAAATGGCCCTTCTTTTTTGAATTCCCGCCCTTGGGTCACTCGATGCTATCAAAGATATTAAATGCATTAAATAATAATAAAAATATGGTAAAAAAAAAAAAAACAAAACAAATAAGACAAAAGAAATATGTTACGGTGCAAGAATTGTAAGGAAAATTTTTATAATTAATTCAATATAATTTCCATAATAACAATGACATTATTATAAAATTATTATTAATCTTAAATGATTTTCTGTCTGTATTATGAAACGCATTTTACAATTTTGAAATGAACGACAACTGTAAAATCGAGCAAATGAAACATTTTGTACATTACATTCCAATAATTAGACTGAAATAAAATTAAGAACAAACCAAAACAAAAAAACAACAAAAAAATTAAATAAATTTATATCGATTTTCACGCACAAATAGATAAAAAGTAGGTAGTAAGTATAAAAAAAAAAAATATGCGCATTTTCTAGCAAAGCTCGTATCATTCGTATTATCTTATCACACGAAAGAACTCTGCAAATGAGAAGCTTTTCCTTTACCCCGGACACGCCACGCAGTATTCTGATAATTTTGTCCGTTATCGAATATTATTATTATTAGTAGATGATTTTTTTTCCCTTTTTTTTTTTAGCACATCGAAGCGAGATGAAGCTTACAAGATAATATAAGATAATATCATTGCCCTTAATTACATTATCTGACATTGAATTACACAAATTTCTAAAATTCTAATATAAATACACTCTACGATACGAGCACAATTTTCCTTTGCCACAAAATTATTATAATTAGAAACCATGAAACTACGAGACTAAAATCAAAACAAAGAATTCTGCAATCGATACCGAGGTTCGCTTCTACTTATAAAGAATATCCTTATTGCAGTTCGAATGTAAACCGACGTGTAAAATGTAATATAAATGGTATGGTAATGAAACTATAATAGCTGTACGAAGGTCTAGCGATTGAAACGCAATTGGCCGAGCTTAAAGAAGTATAATAATAAAATAATTAAATACGTTAGACAGCTGCGACGCAGATGTAACACGTCATGCATTTAAACAAGGAAAACTGTATTTTATTTCCTTCCTTCCTCTTCTCTACCGCCTCCCCCTCTCGCTGTCCCTTCTCGCTCTTTCGACTTGACATCAATGTGCGTATTAGAAAAACGACTTGAGGACATTTCACACATCAGCGAGGGGAATTGTACATCATGCCAATCCGTTACAGCCATAATCTCTTACCGAGTCATACTTTCCCAGATTCCAACGGAATGAGAACATTTTATTTTAATAAGCAAAAACATTGCAAGGCAATACAGCAGCAAATAAAATACATCGTCGACGTTTTTCCATTGGCACCTCGCAATCGCGGAAAGCCATATACATCGCTATAGGATAGGATTCGAGTTTCCTTAGGCAAAAGCCGCGAGAATCGCCGACCCGAAAATCTCTCCAACCATGTGCTCACCTACACGCGCGCATCATTACGCCATACAAATTGGATAAGTAGCTTCCGTTGTGAGTCGCGAGCCTCACACTCTACACGGCGCTAATGGAATGGTGGGAGGGTGGATAATAATAGGAGACAATGGCCGTCGAATTATGGTCCTCGATGAGCCGGATAAACTTTTCCGAATCTCAGCGTAAAAGGTCTGAAATTACATGCGCGGCGAATGGAACTTTGCAACTACACGGCCGTTAAAGTCTCACGAATTTATATATTCGATTTAAGATTCGAGTTTCCTCGAGGTAGGATGAAATTTTTAAATTGCTACCTCGAGATCCTCGGAGCCTCTTACTACAATTTTATTATTTTATTCAATAGCAAATATCTATATATAATATATATATATATATATATATATATATATATATATATATATATTATTAATATAGATTACTCTACTCTTGGAGATAGAGAGTGGCTCTATGGCGGCTAGAATTGAAGGGAAACATTCAAAATGAATTACCATTTGACATTTTGTAGAATTTATATGAAAGCAAAGAAAAATTGGCTTGCCTCTTTCATGGAAGAGATTAGACACTATAAATGTAAAAAGTTCTTGTCAAGTCACCAATGTATAATGATTAGTTTGAGAATGTATGGAGGGAGCACTCGAATGCTCGAATTTAAAAGCAAATCATCAGAGTATTAACTCATTTATGAAAATATAGTGCGAATATTATTTTATGATATGATATCGATTTGAGTAAAGTAAATTATATGTTATTGATATATATTCTATTGACAATACTTGCGCTATAAGTGACTGTTTTTTCTTTTTTTTTTAATTATTTTTTAATGTTTTTTTTTTTTATATAGTCTAAGCATGGCTACCACATTTAATTGAAAGTCGATGCAACTCTTTTCAAAATACAAGAAATATTAAAATAATCGTAAGTATTATATGAACGTTAATAAACGCTATGAGACGAATATTATAAATGAAATAGGATAATAAAATGTAGTGGAATGTAGAGAAATTGAGCTCGCAATGCTGAGTAGGATAATGTTAAATCTATAGACATTACGTACAGTAAGATACTGTCAACCAAATTATAGTGATTAAATTGTGTTCGCAAACAACCGTGTCTTTGTACACTCGGTACTTGCGCCTTTAACGGGCTGATATGAAATTAATTCAAAATCATTGCATTGATAGACTATATTTTTATAGAACAAAGTCCATAATCATTTGTTCGAATTTAAAATCTAGCACGAATAAAAAACAATCGCTCCAAGTGTACAATAACATTTATTACAACTTTATAATTATGAATAATAAAAAATTAGTTTTCTCTATGCAAATTACGTTTATACGTCAAAGAGAATTCGAACCTCAATATATTAGCTTTAGTTCACTATATGTACGGGATAAATTTTACAAAAATATCTTACCAAATATTATAACAATTTTATCTATTATTTAGTATTTATAATAATACTTGATATTAATTACATAATTTTAAAAGCATTTTGGACTTTTTTTTCTACAATTAGTTGTTTGAAAATTTTAAGTACACCACTTGATAATTAATATACCACGGATACCCTGATAAGGGTATAGTTGGAATTTCATTAGAGGGACCTAAACTACGTAGCACGTCCGCCACTCATTAATATTTAGGTTTCTTCTTAACTGTTATGCCATTTATCTCGAACTTGTGATTTATCGAGCAACGGGAAAATAATTCGCGTATTTTAGTGCTTACTTAAGGTTTTTATAAAGGCCAACAAGGGATAATTCCATGACACGTAAACCATTAAAAATATGCTCAAATTAATGATAATGTATCAAAAATAATGTCACGACAAGGAATTCATTATAATAAGAAGCTTTTTTTTTTTTTTTTTTTTTATTTCTTAATTGTCGAGTACAAAAAACTCTAGCCCTCTCATACAACTGAATCTCACAAAGCCTCAACAATATCTTCTTCTCGATTTTCCTCATCTCGGATATGCCATACCAAATCACTCGTTGGATCATACGCGAGAAACTGAACAAACTTTTTTTTAACGTATTGGCAGAATTTTTTCTCGTAAACTTATTCCATTTCTTCGTCTGCAATTTTCGTTAAAAGAGTTTCAGAATATTTTTCATAATTATGGACCGAATTACCATACTAAAACCTTTAACACCACTTGTTCCATCCCCTGTCAGCCGCGATAACTTTTCCTTCACAAAGACCAATAGTTTATGATGATTTAACGAGTTATTTGTCATAATTAAAAAAAAAAAAAAAAAAAAAAAAAAAAAAAAAAAAAAAAAAAAAAAAATGGAAAAATATAGAAACTCAAATCATAGATAGTGTAATGTTACACTCATAGTAAGATAAAATAAGTTTACATTGTCAGTGTAATTACCTTATCAGGCATAGTTTTATATTATTTTGAAAACTCGAGAATATCAATAGAGAATTTGATATTTTAAATAAGGTAAAACTAAATTTAGTATTGTAACTGTAAATTACTTACAGTATACAATATACATTAGTCGTCACCCGCACAAAGTGTCAGTCAAAGGCTTTACTGTGTATTCTACGTATAGTTATACATTATATATATATAAACCATTGAAAATATTTATACTATAAATATTATAATCATAACTGCAATAGTACAATATTATTGATATTAACGATATATCTAATTGACATTCTATTATTTTTTTAACTACAAAATATCGCCGATACAATCACACGGTATTTTATAAAATATCTATCTTCTATTTGATACAAATCTAATAAAAAGCTTATTGTATGGATAAGAGTGAGAAAAGAATAAAAGAATTCAAACTATTCTGCCAATCATTAAAAGCGATGTCATGTTTTTAGAGCGTTTTAACAAATTAAATAATGGAAACTATAAATTCACATAAGAGGAATGAAGATATTGTTGGACTGAATATTTAATTAAACTTTAAGTACAACACATTACATGTTATCTACGAATAAGCATAAAAGAACATGAAATATTAAAAGTACTGTTATTGTAAATATATTTGAATAATTGATGAGAAAAACAAAATATTAAACTTAACAGTTCAAATTAACAAAATGGCTATTTATCAATGTACGTAAAAAGAAATGAGTAAGTCAACGTTCTTCACCAACACTAATTATTCCTTTTGTAATTATCTTTTGCAATTATCCTGAGATTAGTTACATTATTAGTGTGAAAAGTTAAAGTGATTTACAGTAATTTTTTTAAACATCGATCGCGTAATTAATATAAAGGGTCAGAAAAATTTTCACAATTTTCTTAATTCCTTTCCAAACTTCTTTACGTAAAGAATATATAGCTGCAATTCATTAAAGTACTCTTACTGACCTGAATACTTAAAATTATCGTTTTTCTAGAAAACAATTAGGTTTAGTACGTTAACAAGTCGTAATTCTTTATTAAAGAATTATTAAGTAAAATCGACAAACCTAACTAAATTCAGCAATTCATCATCAATTCACTACATCAAGAACAATGATAAAAAAGATTACAAGTAAAAAAAAAAAAAAAAAAAAAAAATTAAAAAAAAAAAAAAAAAAAAAAAAAAAAAAAAATTAAACGTAGTATCGGAATTAAAAACCTTACCAAATGACTCAATGACATATATTAAAAAATCTATAATAAAGCGTAAACATTCATATTCAAAGGACAGCGTTCTTATATCTGATGATATTCCTACTTTGCTTTTTATAAAAAAGAAATAAGCAGACAAAACATATTATTAATTCATGACCATTATAAATGATATAAACGAATGAAGTCTTTTGACAGTACTATTAACAGATAAAAATGCACTTTTATTGTGAAATAAGAGTTTTTAACGGCAAAACACTTGCGCTTGTCACTTCCATTCTTCAATTTAGAAATCAGTGTAGGCTTTCATCGTGTCAATACAGCATTCATGCATAATCTACTGAAATGAACATTCGTCTCTCGTCCAATCAATAATAGATTGTTTGTCTATGTCAGTATATGTAAAAGCCCTGACTCACTCTACGTCATATATAAAAGAACGTAGCTAGAGAAAAAGTGGAAAGCGATCCGAGTGGTGATGATCGGGAGCTAAATGGAATAGATCGAAGAATGTAAGGAACGAAATTAGTCGTAAATTATACGAGCATTAATTATTAAGAGTCTCATTTTGAAAATCGTGTCAAGTTGTGCTGCTTGACGTAAAAATTTAGGAGCTAAAAGTTTTTAAAAGTGTATTGAATTTCAGTCCTCACATTTTTCTTACTCTCTGCCTCTCTAATCTTAAGTAATTAACAATGAATTTTACAAAATTAAAGCTCAATATTGATAGAATAGCGCTGTGTTAGGAAAATTGTATCTTACACAGAGAACATAGAACATAAATTATGAAATATATACAAATATGATAAATTATTGTAATTCCAAATGTATATTATTACCAAATATAACAATATATTTTAGAAAAACGTACTTTATAACAATGAGAAAAAAATTCATTTTTATATAATCATAATAAATAATAAGAAATATTGAACGAACATACTTCGATATGAAAAATTTGGATAAATTGATTAAATGACAAACATAGTTGCAGATAAATTGTAAATATAAAAGTTTTTTTTTTTTTTACAGAAAATTAAAATTTTTATTTATATTTCAAGCATTCCTAAATTGATAATGGCAATTATCACTTTCATCTTCAATAACGTAAAATATTGATTATATTACCGTTAATAAATTAATAAATCGTATGGTACAATCGAGCAAAAACAAAGTATCTTTTAATTGTATTATTTTTAAGTGTGAATATCAAATTCCAATAAATTCAAATGTAAATGAAAATTTTTCTGCGACAACACACGAAAAGCAGACGCACAGTTACTAAATCGAGAGTACGGGAGAGAAAATTTGTCTACGGTAATCGTACAGGAATAATATGTAGAGAATAACAACTTCAACCAGAATCGTGAAAAATTCTCATTCTTGAATCAATTATCGATAATCAGTAAACAACCATCATTATACTTTAAAGTCCGCTTGCTTAAAAAGCAAAAAAAAAAACAAAAACAAAAACAAAAACCCAACCTGTTCCTCGCAACGCATTTATCAGCCAAAGCTTCAAATAAATGAGAGAGAGAGAGAGAGAGAGAGAGAGAGAGAGAGAAATTACGACGCAAAAATAACAAAGACATAACGCGCATATAAATATGGAAAATTATTGAGAGTCTTTGGCGGTACTGTAAACGCACATTGCGTGCTTGTGAGATCTCGGCGCTACACATCCCACTCGCTTTCCTAAATCGCAATAATATCGCTCACATTAAAAATTCAACCGAGCGCAATGAGCGAATTAGGCAAAATGGAACAATTACCGGTAATTGACTCGGCAATGCTGCCGCGATGATAAATACGAAGCTGCAATAAACCGCAGGACTGCCGCCATCCCTAAGAGCCTGTAACCATATCACCGCGTGTCGATAACAAATTTTGGGCTTCTTATTAAGGAAAGATCCGATGAATTAAACATAACACGAATCTTTAATGCGCATGAAGATGAAGCTAATGTGGTGCTGCAGAATTGAGTTGCGAAATTGCCAAGCTGCAGCAAGGCTGCGTTAAGTAAGTATCGAAGGTAGGAGCAACGTTGGCTTATTGAGTTTGTCCAATCCCTTTGACACTCGGACGAATCGGTCGGATATTATTATCCTTTTTATACGATGCTCGCGCAATCATAAGCTCGGTTCGCGTGAAAAGGACACGGGGCATGAGGTGTCCACGGGGCGTGGTATAACCCTTGTTTATTTTACACTCTTACGGCTCCACACTAAATCCATACTCATGCGTATGATTGTGGTTATAGCGCTAAGCATTCACCATCTATCGCTTAATTACATTATTACATTATTACACAATTACACAGTTGATAAGAACGAACTGCTGATTACGTTGAATAATGTCAAGCATTAGCGGTAAAAATGCGCTTATGAAGTTATGTCAAAGATGTGTGCAGATTATGATATAACGAACTATGAAAATGCCTATAAAATGAATAAGTTTATTATATAGGCATTCGACAGTAATAAATAATACAATAATTTAATTGAACTAACTTTCGGGAGGTCGTTACTATTATTATTATTAATAGTAGTCGTAGTAGTAGCTATATATTGAGAAACTCATGTTCATTCGTGGTTCATTCGTCCTTGATTAGAAGGAAAATGTGTATTCTTACGTGTGCGTGTTGAGCTCTTCGCTCACTGGACTATTACTATTTTACCAACACACACAAGTTTATAATATCCGATAAAAGTGTCATTTATATAGTAATTAGATTTTATGGATTGATGATTAATTAGATTCTAAAGTTCTGTGATCGATTCGCTCTACCAATTCGATTGTTAGGAAAAGTCGAGTGATCAATAGTGTCGTGCATTTGTTCTAATCGCGAGCTGCGTGTGTGCCTCGTTACGCTATAAAGGCGCGATATCAGCTCGTCCTTGGTAATTTTACAATATACGAGGGAATAATTAGCGTTTAAGTTCATTATTGATCCATGAAGTGGCAGCGATGGCTCTTATTGGTAAAATGAACATTTTCGAGAGAGCGGCCCTGATGTACAAGCACCTCGACAGAACAATACCGAGTTCGGGTAAAAGCGTTCACGTACACTACCAACTGCCAACTATTTTGATAAGCAATCCTGGGCGTCTATACTTGATCACCACATTCCGAAAACCCGCTTACCGTTGGGTACTTAGCTTCTTTAGCATAGGGTACACGGGCCTTAGAAATCCACGAGTTGATATAGAAAAAGGGAATTTAAATGCTAACAGCAGACCTGAAATTCAAGTAGTGGAATACGAAGGATTCTGCGTTGAGTAATTGCAGTCAGTTTTTTTTTTACCAAATAACAAAGCTTCTTTTTACTTTTTTTTTTGTTTTTTTTTGTTTTTTTTTTGTTTTTTTTTTGTTTGTCGTCTTAAGATGAATATTCTCGGGCATATGACAAAAAACAAACAGCGTCGAACAGCAATGAGGTTTTGCATTCAATTTAATTACGTACTGTTCGAACAAACATTCAACACAAACTTCGGAATAATATTTTCTTATTATTGCACATTAAGAATATTGTCAGGCGCAATGTTATTGAACGAATGTTTTTAAATTTTGTCAAAGCAATCTTTGTGACATTAGATCGAAGTTTATTTGTACAGTAAGAAGTAACTCGAGTAAACACTTACGGTACTCGTAAATCTAAAATATTAGATTTATTTTTTCCCAATATACGAACATTGAATGAATGCAGAATAAAAAATTATACGATTAACATTTATGTCATGATCGGGCCTTATCTATTAGGCTGCCGTCACACTATCACCGCGTACCGTCGCAATAGCATTTTAGTTAAGCGCCGAACAAGAATCCAATTATGAAACAACCACTTTAGTATATCATATTTGCATAAAAATCTGTATTGTCTCGAATAAAAAAAAAAAGTTATATCATGAAAGCCCGCCCATCTAACCAAAGTATCGGTTTACACCAATTTTAGCAGACATCTGCACGGGTCTGCATTCATTAGCACAATTATATTATGCTTATTGGTTAAACGTATTTGGCATTTGAATTTGAAAACCTGATAATTAATGTCCTTGCTAATCTCGCGAACAATTACAATTTTGTTTATAAAAGAAGAATTTTGCACGGCCCGTCGAGTAAGTGTATGTTTGCCACGGTCCAAAGTAAAATTTCAATGGATCATTAAACTTGCACATATTCAGTTCGATCGATATGTTAATTTAATTCACTTATATCTGTTTGACTGATTAAAACAATTTCCGTGCGAGTTGAAAAACTAACGAACTAAAATTTAATCGCGGAATGTGTTTGAACTTTGCGGATTTTTTAACAATTAAATTTCCATTCTCAAGTTGTTTCAAGCTATTTTCAAGCAAATAAGTATTCGTTGTTCTAAGAATATATAATTAATTTATCATCTTCTAATCTATAATACCGAATTCATTACGCCGAGTTCCAAAATACCATTACATCTCAATGTATTAATAAGCCATATAATTATTAAATGATATTTTTACTGTCTGCGAGTTTAACGAACTTTTCATACCGATAAAAAATAACGATAACAACAACAACAACAACAACAACAACAACAACGTATAGTTTCATCAAATTTATCGAATGAAATTAATCAGTATTCAACGTTGTCACAATATTACTTGAATTACTTTGTTTTCATTATTATTCCTTATTTCTTATCGCTCCCATTAACTTCGCCCACCCCATATAAGTCACTAAAAATCTATTATTCCTATACTCGAGCTACTTTCTCCATGAAATTTATAATCCTTATTCTCACTCGATGCTTTTTACTCTTTTCGAATATTTTCGTACTGTAAAATCGATCTAATCGCTTTTCCAGAATTACTCGCGCTCTTTGCAGAAACTTGGAGGAAGAACGACAAGAATTTACTGACTCTTGGATGAAATCTTAAGGTGAAACGTAAAATGCCTTGAGTAATGTATACTTACTTTAAAGTACGGAGAGAAAACGTTATGACTCAAGGCCTTGCAATCGATCGACAAATTGCAATATTGGAAAGCTCATCGCGTCTCTGCGCCTCGAGCGGCACCGCCTTTTAAAGGATTCCGGCAACGCAACAAAATTAATTTAACGAAGCCTAAATATTTCATGTGAAAATGATTTATACGCCTCGTGTATTTATTTATATAGATTAATTATGCACGCATTTTAAGGCCATTAAACTTGTCCAAGTGTGAAATGAATTGAGCATGAGCTTATGCAAACGTGAAGAAAAATTTTTAAAAATGAAGAAAATAAATTAGCGGTATAAACGGACGTAAAGCATCGCTAAACTAACCCTATTTATATATAGAATTATTATTTGTAAAATTGTCTCTTACCATTCCTACGTACAGAAAATCGCCCCGGGAAATTCAATAACAAAGGCCGGCATTAATATATTCAGAAAACAAAGAAAAGTCATAGGATCGTGAGACTAGGACGCGTTACACATTTCGTTTCAAATTACCAACACGATGAAAATAATTTTCAAGCGACTTTTACGGAAGGATAATAGATATATGATTATGCTTTGACAAAAATTTACAGTTACAGACGAATAACCGCGTGAAGTGTCGTTCAATAAAAAAAAAAAAAAAAAAATCGTCCACTTTCCATGTGGTCAATCAAGCAGAAGTAATTGGAAATTTCGTATCGGCCATAATGATTCTCGAGGATCCATCGATTCGTCCTGCAAGAGCGATACACATGCAATCGCAAGCGAAACGAACGAGTCCCACGTCCCTCTCGTGGGCAAAAACCTTTTTCCCCGACTTTGCTCGCCGATGCTGTCAATGATACATACATACACGGGCAAAAAAGTCAGGAATGGTATTACGAGCGTCGAACAGGTTCAATGTAAACTAGTCGCGCGACTGTTTGCACGAGTGGTAGTGAGAGGAGAGAGAGAGAGAGAGAGAGAGAGAGATATACAGAGAAGACGAAGGCCTAAACTTTGTTTCCCGACTGGCATCACTTGCAATCTCTATGTGTAATCGCATTTTATAACTAGTAAGGTGCAATTTGTACATGTATTTATACGATGATTTTGCAATTAAATCATTGGGACTCGCTACGCGTGGCAGATGGCGGCAGTCTTGATATCCCGAATACTTAGGGCATGACATTTAGATTTTCCTTTCGAAAATTACCCAAAGACTTTGTGGATAAGCCGTGTATTCTCATTTTACGGCAAAACATGTGACGATTATGAGAAAAACTCGATTATCATACGAAGAAGTATAACTATTTGAGATACTCGAGGTTAACCAAAATATGATTATACGAAAATTTCGTTATCTAAAAGTAATTGCGTAAATGTTAGTTAAGTACTTTGCCATATCTTAGTAAACAAATTAAGACTTTGACAATCTACGTGGTATGGAGATCGCGAGAAAATAATATACCTTTTCAATTAGTCAAGCATCTCTTAAGATAACATTTTCCAAGTTTATAGTTTTAAGATGATAAAATTGCAATTATTATGGATAAATTATTGGTAGCATCTTAGTTTGAAAGCGGAAAAAATTAACACTAAAGTGTAACTTCAGGAGAATAAATTGTAAAAAGAGGCAGGTGCTCGAAAATTTGACATCAAGGCATTAGTTGAGCGACGACATGGACGGATGTATAAACATTATGAAAGAGATTCGCTTTTGTGCAGCATTTCCTCGTGAAAATAGCAATTTTTTCATTTCGCTTTGCCTATAGCAAATAAAAAAAGTCGTAATCGTATCAGTGAGCGTCATTCGGCGCGCATATTGTTAAACTTTCCCAAATAAATTGTCGAAATTGAAGTTTATTTCTTGGAAAAGTCGTTCGTCCATGTTTCGGCCACGACCTAACAATTTGTCATGCACTATTCCAATTTCCGAGCAACGGCATGCAAAAATATTATTTACCGTCCCCAACATTCCATTCCACGCTTACTTCATGCAAACATTATACGGACAGTTTTTTCAGATTGTTTGTCTTACTATCGATTAAAACGTAGATATTACAAACAATTCTGACAATTTTATTCCAATTCCATTCCATGTTTATATCTACAATGCATACACAAATACCTGTAATGATTTCATATATGATTAATACTTAAGAATTATGAAAAACGGGCGATTAAATAAAGGCAAGGCGATTGAAAAGTCACGCTATGGCTAATAATAATAAAAATCAACATAAAGTAAAAAAGTTGTATGAAAATGTACGAATTCCTCGATGGCTATGAAAATAAATCAAAACTAACAACACGGAGGCTAATAACTGTCAGTCCTACATAAGATTAATAACTTCAAATGCTCTCGCTTTTTCCACAAAAACTTCCGTAGGAAAATGGACAAGCGATAAGATACTCAAAAAGAATATGGAAAAAAAAACAATCATTACAAGACTATCAGGGTAAGGCGAAAAGGCGATCTCGAGTGACTCGCGATGCCTCAAATTTTTTTCCGAGTCGTCGAACAGCTTCATAAATATGCTGCTCGGATTCCCACGATCCTGGTACTCGCGGAACCACGGAGACGAGCCAACTTTCCTCCCTCCCCGCGCGACTACCATCACCCGACCCCTCCGCCACCGACCATTTTGTCCATCGAGATCACGCAAGTAGGCCTATCGGAGCACATTCGCTCCTCTATACTACTCTATTGGCATACCGAGCTATACTTTTGTTTGTTTATTTGTTTGTTTATTTGTGTGCGCGCGTGCGTGCGTGCGTGTAAAGGAAGGCTCTCCTTTGAAAGTACGTACAAGGGCGTACGTAAAAACTGCACTGCAGCGTTAACAATCGACCTCTCTTTTTATCCTTGACGGCTTTATAGTATCGTGTGCAGGTGAGTCCCTCATTCCCTTTTGGATCGTTTAGTTCACTCTATTCTCGCGGACTTGTTAATACTTGGAATTAATGGAAGTTATTTGGAAAATGGACAAGGACGTGTTTGCCGGTATAATTGTTAATTATAGATTGAACTTTGAGTTACGGCACAGCTTACGCAATAAGTACTGTGATCAGGTTGTCCAATTTCATTAGAATTGCAATATCAATGGTCGCATTAATATTGTAAAAAAAATATTCAAAATATTCAAAATATAATTAATTAAGGCACGAAAAATCGATAACATTATTGCGCTATGCTAAAGCTCTATTTTTCACGAATTATTAAAAAAGATATCAAGTCCAACTTTTTTTCCGGCTACATATAATACAATATTAATAGGAATATCCAAGTGCATCGACATCGAATGCCCATCCACCAAAATACCACACACATCCTCGCGATACTTCTCTCGCGTCTCTTTCTATCCTACGATATTTTTCCACATACCAAAAACTAATTCAGACCGAATGAGATCACAAAACCCATAACTTAAAAATGTCTACTGCCTTCAGCCATTATAGCCGGGAAAAAATATTATAAAATATTAGTATTTCAACTAATGCGATCGTTTTTCTAAGTGCAATATATATATATATATATTCTTATTAAAAAATTCATTGCCACTTACTATTTTCGTATTTGTTCGACAAGATAAAAAAAAAATGTACGCTAAAAAATATGTGACATTCTTGCTTTTGTTTATGTTTTTCGTTTGTTCCTTTTTTTTCTTTTTTTTTCTTATGCTGTAATAGCCCAACACTTATTCGAGTGGAATTTTATGTTCAGATAATTATAAATATGTAAATAGCCGTTCTAAATGTAAAAAAGGTCCTGTCCCACGTTTACATTAAATATGAATAACAAGTCTGCACAGGTAAATACAGGTTTTTATAGTGTTCTTAGAATACATAATATGCCACTTCTTATCTTTTGTATTTAACCCTACAGTATCGAATGTGCTAAAAGGACAAACAAATAAATAACGACAAATTATAAAAGTACCTATCAAAATTATTTAAACTTTCTCAATCTCGCCAACAAAAATATTTGCTAAAAGCTTTCAGCTTATTTGTAACAATATGTTTATATAGCGACACGAGCCCATTAAATATTAAGCTTTTTCTTAAATATTTAATGCACGGTTGCGCTATAAAATGTCTGGTAAGGCTAGAACTATTTACTTTTTATGACAAGAATTCTTGCAGGAAGGATTACGAATCGATGGAAAGTGAAAAAGAGTAAATTTTAAGCATACATTTTAGAAGCCACGGAATTACACGTGATGCCATAAATATTATAACCAGGCCAAGTAATATTTAAAAGATATTCCAAACGCATTTCGCGAGGATGAATTAAAATTTGGAAATTTTTTTGAACATACAACTGTCTTTAAAACGAGCATTTTTTACAATGCCAACTGGCATATCAATGCAGATCGCATAAAGCAGCGGACAACAGAAGTGACTTTATTGTAAACATTTTTTATTTTTTATCATTAAGCAAAGATGTCTAAGGAACAATTGATTTGAGAGGAAACGGCGATTGGTCGATATTAAAATTTTAGCTTTGATAAGAGAAATTACTCACGTTTCGATAGACAATTGAAATTCTAAAATACAATCAACCTTTAAAACTCAATTTGTGAAACACGATTTTAATTACGCATCAGGAATAAATTTAAAAAGCAAAATTATTTTGTAAATTTGTGCGAAATTATCTAATCAATAATATAGAGGTTGACCGGCCTCACGCTACCGCGTTTAAAAGCATAAATTTGTAGAGGAAAAATGTTCTTTCGAATGGAAACGACGCATTTTCTTCGCACTTGTCTCCCCCATACTTATTCCGCTTCTCGATATATTTATGGTCAATTTCGACTTGAGCCCAAATAATCAGTAATTCGTCCATGCTTACATCGAATATTTTCATTATAATAATTTACTTATTTGACATTATTATTGATCTGACATAATAATTCATAAATGAATAAACAACGGTAAATAAAAGAATTGTTATTAAAAACTATTATCGCTTTCGACATGAAAAATCGTATCTTTACTAGTTAAATTTTTCCAAACAATTTGACAGAATACCTTTATACGATATATCATTATTTCATAAAATGCTAAAAGTCCGTTATTTCGCTGTTCAAACGTATCCTCGGCTCTTAGAACAACGACAAATAGTTATTCGATCCATTGTCATAGAACTAACAACACGCGACTAAACAATTCCTGAAATTCTCATATTTGTATAAGACATAAAATAGGTTGAACACAAGTGCGAAAGGAATATTCAAAGAGGTCGAATGCCCTGACATGGAGAATAATCAAGTCCCGAATTCTCCCGACATGCTCAAGTCCCGAAAGCTCACGGGACTGACGACAAAATGTCAGTACTGTCGAAAACTGAGCTTCTATAGTTGTCATATTTTATTAATTTTTTGTGGGATTGGGATTTTTTATGCGATTTAATGAGATTTACTGCGTACATCAAATTATTTCATTCCTTTCTCCTTTAAACTTTATGGCAATCTTGCATATTGTATACATATTGGAGTATAAAATGTAAATTATAATGTATTTAATCCGACACACGTTATTTGCTTTGTACATTCGGCTAGAAACAACATTACGGGGGAAAGAAAAAAAAAAGAAAGAAAGAAAGAAAAAAGAAAACTAGTAATTTTGTAATAAATCGTATTGATAATATCGCTGAATTTTTATTACTATTAATTACTTTTAACGATTATTATTCCGACCATACGTTTTATTCATAATACATTCGTTTCATACTATAAAGTTTAATACTATGATACGAATTAAGTGAAATAGCGTTGAATGTAGTTATTATTGAATTTATTACATTATGTCGTAATAAAATTATGCCCCTAAAATTGAAAAACAAAAAAAAAAGATCTATTTGATTAGCCAAGATAATTAAATCCTAATGATCATTAATAGTTAATGACTCTTTGTTAGTTATTCCCAAGACGTAGTTAATAATTATAATGCTACATTTATCTAGTACTCATTTGGATAATTGACTGGATAAATTTATTGAGAAATCAAAAACGCTCTCTTATTTTGAATTTTAATAAAAATAGCATTCGTTTGACGCTCCATCAATCAAATTTCAATCCATCAAAGTATATAATAGTTATCAAATAATATCCAAAGCAACGTCGACAGTTCGTGATAAATGCAGCATCTGGCTCCGAAAGAGTTGAAACAAAAAAAAAAAAAAAAAAAAAACAAAAATAAATAAAAATAAAATTAAATAAATACAAGTCAACGTTTCGAGATCCTCTCTGCACTGGCTCGGTGCCGAGTGCCGAATCTACTTCCTCCGGATGTGCAGAGGCAATTTTTTAACTGGCCAATAAAGTGTGAGAAAAACGATCGCCTGGGATTCGTTTACTCTTAACGTCTCAGCTCTTGATTTCCCCAAGGTGAACCAGCCAGTCGGCTAAATAAATGTGTCGATGTCAGTGTGCCGTTTGCAATTGCAATCTTTTAACATTTTGTTTTTTGGAAAATCTTTGTGCTTATCAATTTTGCCCTATTTTAATCGATTTTATTTTATGAATGTTGGAGCCTCTCCATCCACCAATCCCCACCCTCCTCCACATCACCACGGGACATTCAGTATTTGTTTATATGCCAATGTTTAGCAATGAATATTTAATGTAATCATTAATTTACTTGGTATTTCACATAAAACTCTTGAATGCGAACTCCAGTACCATTTCTCTGAACTGTTTAAGCTTTCGTGTGTTGATGAACATTAGTTCGATCTATAACGATAATAATATTATTTAATGACAATTTATATATATATATATATAGTAACATTAGAGATATACTGCTTTAAGCACTTTCAGGAATTCCTAAGAACTAAGTGATGCGTCAAATTCTCCAATACTTAACTCTATGATGTGCAATAACTATAAAATGTTATTTGCGAAGCGTATGCGATGCAATGGATAGTCCCAATAAGAATTTAATAATTCTATAAGAACGCGATCATTCGTATTGATTTGTCGTAAAGAATGGCAATTTACACTATACGATTACGTTAATCATAAAAAGCTGAGGAATTAATTATCAATCGTTTTAATTGACGCGATAAAGATAAAAAAAAAAAGGATAGAAAATATCAATTGAATTAAGAAGAACGTCTTTTCAACAAACAATTCATAGAAAATTGTGATAAAAGAATCGACTTTAAATATGATTTATTACGCGCTATTTGTGAAAAAAATATTCAAGTAATTTTAATCAAACATTACGTCTGATTGGTAATTTTAAAAGTACGTAATTGGGCTTGTCAATAACAGAGATGGGAGTTTCGTATTCCTATCAGCTTAAATAGATTTTTTTTAATGATAGTCGATATGTAGATGCGTCGGTGACGAGGTCCAGATTTATCTCGAGCACCAGGTAATTTTAAAAATCACGGCTTTAACTTACGGTTTTTAGTCACAGCTTATATCTACCGCAAGGACTTTAATATCACAATCAATAAATAAAGCGCTTTAATCCACATAGTATTTTCGAACGCTGCTATCGTCAATTTGTAACAGTCGTTGATGATCGAACAAAGTCTTTAAATATTTAATACTTACTGTTTAATGACGCCCTTATTGATAATTGCACATGTTTAACTGTCAAAACAGGCAGAACGCGTAGTTAACAAATTAATAAACCCACACGTACCATCGTAGGTTATACTATTTATCACATGAATTTATATTTCGTAAAACAATATACTTTTCTTCGTCGTTCGTGCTGTTAAAGCCAGTTACACGCATTTAAAATGCTTATTATTTTCAACATCAAATGATTACGCATATGGTAATGGGGTTTTGTGCATGGCAAAGCATTCGCGTAATCCAATTATTAATAGATATAAATGTCTAAATATTTCATGCGCATGGATAATAACTGCCGAATATAATTTAGTGATAAACTTAATATAATGAATATCGTGATTACTATTTGACTTTTTTACACTATCGGAATTGACATCTATTGTGCGGTAACATTCATTCATACAAGTATAAAGCCATATATCATTGATTTAATAAATAATAAATTTTTAATTAAATGTATAGCGCTACTTCCTAAATGATTAATTGTATTTTAAAATAAATTACAGTGAATGAATATCAATATTTCCACTGCATGTTTTCATTTAAATATTGGCTCAAATTTTCTATCGAAAGCTATAATGATTTTACATTGTTCAGCATAAAAGGGAAACATAAAAGATTTTCTATTGTGTGCGTAAGCACGCTTTTACTTTATTTCTGCTGTATTTTAAGTGATATAATATTTACCGAAACATTTCTGAATGAATAAAACTTAGTTTATTAGCTAATATTTTATAGGCATTTAATACAATGCAGCAAAACAGTTCTCTAATAATATTATACATGTTTTGCTTCGAAAAATCTTGTTATCGTAATCATTTAAAAGAAGAAAAGAAGAAAAGAAGAGAAGAAGAAAAGAAGAAAAGAAGAAAAGAAGAAAAGATATTAAAGACATTTTCCATCAATATTTATTTCAATATGTCATTATTACACTAAGTTTTTTAATGCCTTGTATATATAATTGGAATCAATGGTTAATTAATTTCATAGATAGATTATGTAAATTAAATTGAAAATAATAATCGCAAAATAAGATTATTGAATTACGAGACACAAAATTGACAATCCAATGAAATATAAATCTTAATGTAAATTTTCAAATGGTAAATTATTTTAGTGTGTCTGGTTTATAGAAATACAAATAATAGATGTGGAAAAATGATACGAATTACAAATTAGACTAACTTGTTAATGAAAAATTATCGCTACATATAATAGTCCAATTATTAAAAATTCATTATACCCTTATATTAAATTGTTATAAAATTTTTTTTAATAATATTACTACAATGATGCATTATGTTTTTAAAAATCATGAAAGTTAACAATTGCAAAGCTGGAGTGAAAATATATTTATCGTTATTGTTATGGTAAATGCTCTTTCCATATTTGATGAGTATAATTTAGAGAAAATTTCTTTAAAAATCCTCCTTAATAACACATCTATGTCATAAATTTGTTCAATAATAATTTACAACTTTTAGTATCATAGCTCATCCGAAGAATACAAAACTTTTTCGTTATTGTTATGGTAAATGCTCTTTCCATATTTGATGAGTATAATTTAGAGAAAATTTCTTTAAAAATCCTCCTTAATAACACATCTATGTCATAAATTTGTTCAATAATAATTTACAACTTTTAGTATCATAGCTCATCCGAAGAATACAAAACTTTTCAATATTTACAAAAAAAAAAAAAAAAAAAAAAAAAAAAAAAAAAAAAAATTTCCTCGAAAGCTGCGGCAGCACGGGTCAGGTAAGCAATATAAATAATAAAAACATGGAAATGCGACTCGCGTACTACGTATACAGTCTATTGCGTCCACTTTCCAAACGAAATTTCTTTAAAATATGCTAAGTTATTGTTCGATCGATAGCCCGCATAGAGCTAACTTTACAATAACACATTTTTCCTACGCGCTTGGGACATTTTCATAGCATGAGCCAACATGACATTTACCTACCCATGTCAATGCGGACGTCATGATAATGCGCGTTAACGATCCTCTTGCGATATAATTTGAGAAATTTTAATCAAAGTACCTTTCAACTACTGTGAATTACATTGCTCATAGCAGCTAAGCTTCCAGTTGAATTTCACGTTTAATTCGGGACTTTCCAAATCCGACATTTTCAACTCTGTCGAAGAAACGAATGTTAGCCGTAGCAATTCCTAAGATAAAGAAAATACTTTCCTTTTTTTCATACAATAAGCAATACATTCGATTTATTACGAGTCTATTATTTGAAATACACTTTATCAAGTATTTGATTTGCTAACCATCAAATTCTAAGAAATCATTAGTGTCTATTTAAGTTCCGTAATATTCCTAGGTAATTAGCAGCAAATCAATTCTTTGCTTAATAAGAAACTAATTATAGTGTCGCAGTCTTAGAAGCCAAGTGCACAAACATGAATAATACCAAGAGTGCACCAACGACTCTCAAATCTATAATGAAATCTATTTTAGAATCATTAATAATAGCGTTCAACTATTATTTGATTTTAATTGTTTTCACCTATACAAAATGATATTTATCATTATGATATGAATGAGAAACAAATGATTTTACTTATATCTTCTTAGAATTATTTTCTGTGGCATCTTAAATACATCTAATCTATCTTTAATTACTTCGCTATTATTTATTAAACTAGATTTTTTTTATAATTAATGGCAATATAACGCAATTGTACAATGATCTTAATGTCGAACGTTATATTAACCTTTGCCATTTTGTTCGCTCGATCGCTACTTAGAAAACATTAAAAATAAAATCATTTAGAATAATAAATATTTTAGAATTCATTTAGACCACGATGGCTGAATTGAATTTTTCCTCGTCTTTTCATCTGCCTGATCTCGTCGTATATGTAAAAAATCATTGAATTTTTCCTACACTCGCAGACTTAGCTATGCAAAATATTTATTCGCCGTGCAGTGAGAAATAAGTGTTATTATAATAATTCATAAAATTCATATGGATAATGATATGAAAGATATGAAAATTTGGCTTACAATTAGGAAATAGCAATCTCGCATGGATTTCGAGTAACCGCGCGGCGTTAGACAGGGGACTATGCGGTGATCTTGTAACGAAAATCAACTATGATATGACGCGATAGTGGTTGGAAGGTGGGGTGAGAGAGGTATTTGTTGAATATACCCCAGAGACATGAATTTCCTCGAAATGCTTGCAATTGTTCCACGTTCCCGCCACTCGCAAACGAACAACTTAACAGCATACGACGACAGATGTAACTTCATACGTATCTGGAAACTTGGTCCGGATTTCCACGAGGTTGAATGACGATGAAAAATACATAGGGCAAACTTTACGAGAATTTAGGTATTAGGAGAAACGCGACAGTCGCAGCAACTTTTAATGACTGCAAAGATACATTCAATAAAAGGCGAATGGACTAGAACGTTCAATTACTTATTTTCTTTGGTAACGTTTGACGTCGAGAAGACCGAGGCCACTTGGCCTCAAAATGCAATCTTACCAATCTAAAAGTAATTTATGCTCCACTATACATGCAAACATGGCAGAAAAGAACTTTCTGCCTCGGTAACAGGAGCAAACATAAATATTGAAAGCTTCGCTCTTACTTTACTTTGTTCGTGCTTTTCTCCCCGAAATGATAAACGACGCGAATAAATCCTGGCGACGCGATATCGCATTCGCGCAAATAGGCAGTTACTTCGCATCAAAAGAACGTCGCTCCGGCATAATTTTAAGTAACAACGACGAGCCCAGCATCGCGCATATTCATTTATGTATCTGGATGTGCGGTAATCCTCGTCGGAGCAAGGAAAGCAGCTCGATTCCGTGAAAACGCTCGCCACATCCCATTTCCAAGCTGGTGTGTAAAAGCATTTTAATCCTAGTTGCCGCGAAAGTATCAGCCGGTCGAGAAAGGTAAAATAAAGACGAGTCGGAGGTAAAAAGTCGGCCGGCGGTGCAATTTCAGCGCCCAGCGTAAAGTACACGCGCGAGGAGATTGAAAGCCGGAACGAAGTGGAGTTGGGGAGGGACGCGCTTGGGAAATGCCGCGAAATGGTGAACAAAAAAGAGGACGGCTTGTGAAAAGCGTGAGACATACAGAGAGAGAGAGAGAGAGAGAGAGAGAGAGAGAGAGAGAGGCTCGGTGAAATGAAGCGGCTTTGTCAATGATGACTCGGGACGCATCGACGCGTTCAACATAATATCCAAAGCGCCAAACTCATGAAATTGGCGCTGCGTCGCATGTCATCAGCCTCCTGGCGATATTTTTGCAAACGTAAGTAAGTAGACCCTCGAGATGTTTTTACCAGGAACGAGATAAATAATACCGCTACTTCATCGAAGTTCCTTGAGCGGTCACTTGTTTTTCTTCTCTTCTCGTTTATCACTTTTATGCGACGCAGTGACGCGCAACACGTCGGCCAAGAAGTTCCAACCACAACTTTTAATTTTGACGGCCGTGGCTATGAGAAATTTCATATTTTTCTCATTAAGTATAATGTTTTAGTGTGAAGTTGAATTGAAACATCTATGCATTTGAAAAATACGGTTGAAAAAATACCGTTACTCAAAATGATAATATTTATTAAAGGAGAAAAAATTTATTAAAAAAAAAAAAAAAACAAAAAAAAAAAAACAAAAAAACAGAGGAAACAAAAAATAGTACATTAAAATGATGAAATTTATAATGTGAAATAACTATATACTAATATACGTCACGTGTATGAATGATTCTTATAGATAAGAATTTCAAATCTAAACTATAATTCAGACTATACGAATATTGATATTGACAGACAATGATCGATTAAAATAGCATATAAGAATTATTAAAATTGAAATTATTAATTGACGTAGTTATTATATTAATTAACGAAGATAAACTGCAATACAAAGTAAATAAATAATTGCTTGTTACAATTAGGTTTTGCATTATAATATGAGAATATTTATGTTGCGTTAATAATCGACAAAAGCAATTTTATATATTTCTTTCATCTATTAATTTTGATTGCTGTAATGATGAAAATTAAATACTGATTCCGCGCTAACGAAGGTTTGCGCAAACTGATTTTATTTTTTAAGCTCGAAGTTAAGGATCTCCGACTTTCTTCTTAATTGTGCGGCTCACTGTGCTGCTGTCATTTAAAATTATGAAAATCTCAAAATTAACTACAATAATCATCCTGTCTTTTATGAATTTTTTTTTATTATAAACGGATTTTCAAATACCTTGCGCATAATGAAAGTGTATATGATTCAGATTAATTAAGGATAATTATCAAGCAATAATTAAGAACGAGATAAGACTGAAGGGCAAAGACTTATTATTTAAGAATTAACAAACGAAATATAAATGAGACTATTAAGGAGACAAGTAGGACAGTGTAACAGTGCTACGATGTGCAAATGTATCGATCGAGTTTGTCTAAGGAGCTGGGGTTTCTCGATCCCTAACACTCGGAGCCTTAACACTACCAATCGACTATGAATAAACGATAAACTGATCGATCGTGTAAAAATGGTAAATTTGCTATCTTGAACGAACGAAGCTACGAAGAAGAGTGTCGAACAGTATTTACGCCCTTTAATTCATCACGGGTACTTTATTACGGATGGTCATAAATTCAACGCACTTGTCAATTATTATTAGTAGGAGGTTTACAGACATAATTTTAGATTAAATCAAATGGAATATTAGTAGGCAGCATCGTAATGACGATAATTAACTGCGTCGGTGGTTTTAATTAAAAATCACTGGCGATCCAGTAATCGTCCGAGCTCGTCGATCAAG
Organism: Ceratosolen solmsi marchali; assembly: GCF_000503995.2. NCBI lineage: Eukaryota > Metazoa > Arthropoda > Insecta > Hymenoptera > Agaonidae > Ceratosolen > Ceratosolen solmsi. Next base: position 5,940,236 of record NW_011948425.1, on the reverse strand, counting down.
CTCAATTAAATGCTCAACAATGTACATTAAATTCCTCAACGGCATTAGGAGGAAGAGGAAGAGGAAGAGGAAGAGGGTCTTTACCAGCACACACCTAATAATGAGCGGCCACTTTTTGTTTCACCTTTTCTTAACGGCTAAAGATAACCTTTTAGTCTACGTTTTAAATAAGAAAAGCTCTAACGCTTTTGGGAAAGTTCGGTGACTCACGAGACTCGTACACCCGCATATATTTTTCGATAGATGGGGTGCGTCCACCCGCCTCCCTTCGACGCTCTCGCGCGTAGAATCGGGGATAGCGAGGCCGTCGACGGCCCCCGAGGTACTGCCGCCGACAGTGGTTCTCCGTTTTGCCAACTTACCAGCGCCGCTGATTATTGATTTTACGCTTTGTGAAACGCCGATTGCACCGCTCTGACTGACCCCTGACCTACGCCCCCGGAAAAGCAAGGCTGCCAAGGACTTATGACGATTGGACAATTGAAAATACGAAATGCGATCGGTGGAGGTAGTGCGACGAAACCATTGTTTAACGTTACTATTATCAAGAACCGTTCAGCGTACAATATAGATAGAGAGTGGACGAAAGACAGACAGAGAGAGAGAGAGAGAGAGAGAGAGAGAGAGAGAGAGAGAGAAAGGGAGGGAACGGTTTCAGAGTCAATTCAGCTGTAATAATAAGATCGTCTATCGAATGATAAAACTCTCGTGCTTTTGGAATACTTGAAAAGAGAAAATTACACGAATGCATTTTGAAGATACTGACTTTGCAAGGGTCAATCAATGATAAATTAAATAATTGTAATACTAATGAAATTCAAAAACACGCTTCTAATTCAATTTCCATCAAATGCATTCTTCTTCTTCTTCTTCTTTTTCTTGTTCTTTTTCTTTCTTCTTTCATCTTTTTATTATTATTATTATTATTATTGTTGTTGTTGTTGTTGTTGTTGTTGTTGTTGTTGTTATTATTACTACTATTATTTCGGTGAGATAAATATCTTTAGAATTTAAAATAAAAGCCTCGAGTGAAATGGCAAAAAGTAAGCGTAAAGTCATTAAACGAACCAACATTGAGATGAGAAAGTCGACACGCGAATAAAGCTGAGGCGCGAAACGAGGAGCGAGTGGTAAAAAAGAATATAGGGTGGGAGGAGGGTACGTGGAAAAGGGAGAAAAAAAAGCCGGCGCGTGCAATTTCTCAGTGACTTCATCGTCGTGCGCCCCGGTGTACAGATAAGCGCGGTCGTACGCACACATTCACGCGCCTACCCTTACTCGCTTTTTTCTTTTTTTTTTTTAAACTTGCGCGAATGTACGAGAAGGGGACGTGACTGTGGCTAAGGGAAGAAAAGCCTTCCCCCGAGGCTGTGCCCCGGCACACAAGTGCTATCGCTCTCCATCCTCTCACGCGCGAAACTTTTGGTTGGAGGGGTGGAGGGGATAGCCCTCGTGGCTTACTCTTTCTGCTTCCTTACAGTCAAAATGTCCGCCGGCGCATGTTGCCAAATACTTATTAATACCTGTTCGAGCATACTAGAGGAGAGTTTGTTTAAGTTTGCTGGGCGTGACGAATACTAGTGGCCGAAGAGTACTTTTGCAAGTATTCGAGATTTGTTTGAGTTTGACACGCGATTTATAACGAACGGAGATAACATTTCTTCAACAGATTCTCCTTTTGTTTCTCATACAACTATCCATACTATGATTTACCATTTCCGGTGCGTCTATACTCGCGTATATTTATAGAAAATAAAGGAAAATTAATGCGCGAGTATCGATCTACTTATATCTATCAACTCCGAGCAATTCAGACGCACATCCACATTATTGAATAGTCGGTAAATATTAATAAGGTACACATTAGCGACAGGTAGGGTATGACATGCCGCATCGGATATAAATGTTTCGATCACTCGCATAATTTAAATGATTATGGAAAATCATTGAGAGTCGCAATTACTCATAGCCCAATAATACGCTACTCTATATAATTGAAAATAATCCGAGTTCGGATTCCTGATAAAATTCCGAGATCTGAAAATTATCCTCTCAATGTTAAAAGATACTTTGTTTCATTCATTCGAGGCAATTTTCTTATGAATGCATCACTGCTGAATGAGAGACGGGCATAATTTAATTTAATTTAATCCCGTGGATAGAAATGCTTTTTAGAATCAATTCTTCAATAGTACGACTAAAGTGCCGATCGCTCTGCATAAAATTCGTCCAATTACGAGTTTTCAAGTGCTATCGAAATTTTTTTAAAATAAATTCTTTACAAGCATGCTTAGAAACTTGACTGAAGATGTATCGATCTATCGCAATGGTTTGATCATATAAATAATAATAGATGGACATATTACTTAAATTTAATAACAATAAAATCTAAAAATATCTAAAAGACAAATGTCTCCGTTGAAAGAAAAGGTAATCCTAAATATAATATTAGATTATTATTATTAGAAAAATGAGAACTGGCAGAATCTCTTAATCGCCAACGTATCGGTTGTGCACGTATATATTTATTTTACAATATAATGAGAATATTTTTTTTCAGAAGTAAAAATAGTTCAGTTAGTAAATAAAATAAAATAAAATATCCTGAAAATAAATTCTATGTGGTCTCGAGTAGCCTGAAAATAACTTTGTCGTTTTTGTTAATTATTCGATGTATCTTTTCGTTTTTTTTTTGTTTTTTTTTTTGTTTTTACACTTGTGCTCTGAAAATATCTTTCTCGTATATTCTCCCTTCCCTATCTCGATCACGTATGTATTGCGGTTCGCTCTCTAGCATAATACATGTGTGCGTCTTTATAGATTGAACGAAGGGGCATTGGTTCTCATTTAGTGTCTTCATCATGACTACGAGCAAGATCGTTGAAATCAATGATAATTCCTTTTTACATATTCAAAATAGTAAATACTTAAGCTTATTATTATAATTGATTTGTTCATTCTACATCGAATTTTTACAACTTCTTGCTCTTTAATAAATCAGTAATAACGAATAAATAATACAATCTGAAATATATACTGGAATTAATTTTGAATGAAAAAGAAATGAAGCTTAAGCATAAATATGATATTGTACTGTATTAAGAATACTAATAATAATAAAAAATAAATAATAATTCTGTCAATGTGATTTCCCAGTTTTTTTTCTTTTTTTTTTCTTTTTTTTTTTTGGGCAAATTTCCCTACGCTACGTATAAATGAAAAATTACTTTGTCGTTTGAGAGAAATCAAAGGCAACTTAAGCAAGATAAAAGAAGTTAAATCTGTTCCGGTTCTAAGTCAACTTTGCCCAATAGACTTATGTAATTAGCGGCACATGTAGCTGTCTTTGTCTTCCATGCTCCAGCAAGATCAATAGAGTCGTTCGAGCTTCACTCAATATATTTTCAGTCAAGTTTAAAATAATATTATGCGGTTATCTATGACTGTATTTTTTGAAAATTCTTTTCACATTTTATGATAAACTTGAGAAAAGAAATTATAAAAGTTGTATAAAAGTTACTTAAATAAATTAATAGGTCAACGACTTTTGTTCAGTTTTAAATTAAATACAATTTTTAAGTACAAGAGGCGATTCTAACTTCAAATACATTTTTCTTAATTCACTTAATTAACAGTTAAATTATTGTTATATATGCGCATACTTTATTTTGGAATCTTTAAAATTTTTCTTTTTACTACAAAAAGTGAAATACTTCATTTCCCGTACAATACGAAATTTCATTATATTTAATTTTAAAAGACTCGGCCTTCTCTTACAAATTTAACGTATTTTTCTTTACAGCCGCTTATAATTTAATTAAAACTAATTATTACTATAGATAAATGAGCAGATTAAAAAATAATGTAACATAGACATTTTTTTATTTCTATCATCGAGCTTTAATCTTCTTGAACTAATTTTTTTTTTTTAATTTAATTTAATTGCTAGGAGTAACGGTTTCATTAAATAAAATTAGAAAATAAGTAAAAGGCTTTAAATTAAACGTTGAACACTCGGAGTAATCGGCAGCTCATGCGATCTCTTCGAAATTCATAGATATAATTCTATTAAACATGTATATATATATATATATATATATATATATATATATATATATAGACAAGTTTTACATGGAAAATTTAATAATTTTATGTAGACAATTCACTCGAATGTTAAGCAATAGGTATTATTTGTTTAAAAAGAAACGAAAAAACAAAAAACAAAAAATCATAAACAATAATAAAATTTTAAAACCACTTGTACGATTTAAATTAAAGAAAGAGAAGAATATTCTACTTTTCTATAATTTCGTAAAACTTTTATGCATTTTTATGCAACAAAATTTACGACGTTGTATGATTATGAAATTTGCTTTTATAGGCTTTACTATATAATATACTAAGTTGAAAAGAAACTTTTGAACTTTATTTTAGTTAAAGAGCTACTTTAATTAGTCCTAAGACAGTGCGAAAACGAAATATTTATTAAACTACCTGTCTTTATTCTAGGCAAAGCTGAGGTAAATTTCTTTTTTAACTGTCTACCAATCCTTCGCATATATATATATATTTATATATATGTGTGTCCAATAGTTAAATTACGAACTTTCATGAAAATACAATTGCACTCTTGTCGCTAAAGCCATTTGAATTTCGCAGGACGCCTTCTTTTTTCTGTCCTCATACGATTCCTCATTTCCAAACCAATAGTTTTCAGTGTATTAAGCTCGAATAAGAAGCCGACACTAAAACGCATTGGGAAGATATGAAAGTATTCCGAATAAATAATCTTGAGCTCACCACCCCCGGCTTCCACCAACAATTCACAAAATGAATTCACTTCGGAGCGTAATTTACCAATCAAGAATCTTACAATATCACAGAGCAAGGCCTTGCCACGGCCCCGCTTTCAAAATCGAATCAATCGTACAGCGTCATAGCCAAGGAATAATTATCAATGAAAAAGGAGAAAGCATGACTTGGAATAGCCTAGGTAGCAGCAACTAAAAGAAAAATTCATCGGCCTCGTCCGTCCATGCCTCGCCTCATCTTAGCAACGCTCCACTCACCGAGTCGCATCTCCTTCGTGCCGGACTCGTGCGGCTAATGGACAGCGAAAGCTCGCCGTACTCGAGTACTCGTGCCCAAGTGAATAACAACGAGTCGAATCGCGCGTGTTACACATACCATGGCTTCGCCAGCAGCCCCCGTCGCTCTTTTTATTCTTTCTTTCCAAAGTGCAAAGCCCCTGACGGCGTCTCCTTAACATCTCTAGAGGTCTCTCGGATACCTTCTGTTTTTTCTTTAGTTGCCTCGTATGCCCCTCGGTTATGACGTTAGGGGCTACTTTGCGCTCGTTCCTGTTTACGCCAACTAATTGTTTTTGCACGCTTCGTTGTGGCAGGATCGATTTAGGTGTATTCGCTTTTATTTTCGATGGGAAGGATGAATTTCGAGCATTTAAGGATTTTGAGTTGGCGTAACCACGTGTGATTATAGGCTTCTCCATAATTCTCGAAAAATACATTTATTTTCTACTTTCGTATCTTTTGAGCATCTTATGTAAAGCACGAAGTGCGAATGCATTCGACATTACAAATCATTCGAATGCGAATTGCAATTATTAGTGTTTAATGTGACGTGTGATTAGTGATTAAGATGAGCGAGTAAACTGATGCATGAAAATATGGCCTTTAATTATTTGCTTCGATTTGTGTTTGTTTGCCTACGGATTAATAAAGATTGCAGAAGTACGCAGAAAGTGAAGAAATTTCGAATTTCGAGATAACGCCAATGTAAAATATTGGACAAATGAAAAATATTAGACTATCTGTTGAAAGTTCACTGAAATATCTCGACAGGCATTAAACATCGCGAGTGCAATATTTACGAACAACGGGAAACGAAAAACTAATTTTGGTTTTTTTCCGTTTTTAAATTTTGAACCAATTTATCGCGAGGCATTCCAAAAGTAGGTACAAACACGCTCGGTTGTATATATATTTTTTTCTTCTCTTAATATTGCTTTGTTAGGCCAAACGGTACTGGAGGCAGACAGTTTTTCAATGCAGCTAATATTTATAATGAATTTACAAGTTCTTCGGTAAAATTAAGCGTTACTTAAAAATGAAATACTCCGGCTGAAATGGACCAAACTGCTATTCTGTACAATAATAATTAGAAAATTGAATACACTTTGATGCACGCCAACACATATAGATATATTGGATTATAATCAATCTTTTTTCTTTTCAATAAAATATTCATAAACATTTATATAAAAATAATCATTACATTAATTTCAAGCATAATAAAACTGAAAATGCTACGGTTGTTTAGCACGAAAAAAAAAATCTTAGCGAATGATGTGTGCCAGAAAAGCGAAATATCGCGGTCGCCAACGTCAATTGATTTGTATCGCTAACTCACTGTCCAAATACTCTATAAAAATAAGCTGAACTATGCCAAAGTGCGCCCAAGTATACTAAAATTCTCATGTTATCATGACTATGATATTTGTGTCGTATTATTGCAACTTATTTACTCGCGGGAAATATATATTTTCACTTGGTAGAGTAAAGTAAATAAAAATATATTGGCCAGGAGCTCCATTGGCACGTGATAAAATCAGCATCTTCCAATCATTATAACAAATTCGTAAACGCTATGTTATTTTGCTCGCGTGTAATTCGAAAATATTAGAGAATTTCAATCGTTGCCAATTACAGTGGATCGTCTCTTTTTTCAAAGTAACGCAAGCCTTTTGTCAATTCTTGATTATACACGGCAACAACACACAATATTCGATACGTGAGAAATTAATGAATCAAAAATTAAAAGCGACGATTCAATTTGATCGGTGAAAGATATAACTATAGACAATTAGAACGACAGTGATCATGTTGTATTGACAATAATTAAATGCACATCCATATACACGTATATGTATACGCGCGCGCGCGTGTGCATAAAATAAAAAATAAAAAAACTTGGGTATATTGAAACATTGAATATACATTGCAATTAAGAATTTCCTTTCATCGTTACGACAATGCAAATAATACAATAAGAATCGTAAAAATAAATGCTTCTTCTCACTTTTACAATATATGAATTGAATCATTATTCGGTTTTGGTGTGTAAAGTAAGTTTTTATCGCGCAGACATAACGCATGAAAGCGTAAGATTAATCCACGAGCACTTTTCACTGATAAAAATCATTGGCTCACGGATAAACGTGGAAAACTGTTTGCCTTGGTCTTTTTTGCTTAAAAGGAAAAAAGAAGAAAAACGGTAGTAAATTATTTTAGTTGCACACAGAGCCGGGAAATAAATAATTAGCGTTATAAGAAGTTACGCGTGCTCGACAAAAAGGTAACGACGTAACGGCATCGTTTCCTAAAATGTCTACTCCTAATTGTATGGCTTGGGAATTTGCAAGCCCCGATAAAGTGTCGGCTCCGCGTAAGTGCACAGCTAGAGAATAGAGCGCCGAGGGGAAGACAAAGGCAGACTCGCGAGGCAAAAGCCAAAGTACCTGACATTTCAATCGATAGCCCGAGTCAGCGGGTAAGCCGAAGAGCCAAACTTCCTGCTTGTCGTCTCTGCGATTGACGACAGGAAGTGCGCGCCCCGGGCCTGCGGCATGATTAATAAGCGCCCGCGCCAAAGTACAATGAGACCTCCCCGTCCCAAAAGCGCCAAAGACCCCCCCCCCACCCACCCAACCCCAAACCCCATCGGCGAACCATAAAATAGCGGGGCACGCGGCTGTATCACGCCGATCGATCATTGCGAGCGAGACCACCGCGCAACAACAAGACTCTCGCAGGAGCAACCTTACCGAATTAGCGTCGCCGTTGGGCTTGGCCTCGCCGTCGAGGATGCGCTGCCTGAGGGCGAGTCTGTCGAGGCTCGCGAGCCTGTAGCTGCCGCCGCTGCCCTCCCGGTCCTTGCTGAGGCGCTCGCCGGCGCTGCCGTTGCTTCCCGCATTGAAGCTCGACGTATACTTGGGGAGCGTCGGGGGCGGAGGCGCCTGTCTGCTCGTCGGCGCGGTCTTCTCGCCGCGAGGTTGGCTGAGGATTGAGTTGCTACCGTAAAGGAAGGAGGAGTTGGTTGAGCCGCGAGTCGTGCTCCACTTCATGCCATTGCTCTGGGCTGCGGTGCCGTTCTGCTGGTTCTCCGTCGACGACATTCTGCTGGCCTCGCGCACTCTTTGCCAATTGTCCGCTTGACGGCGGCTCTTCAGGCTAAGGTCCTTCTTAATGCGGGGCTTGTTGGGATGAGACGGGAAGAGGAGCTAAGTGGGCGGGGAGGAGAGGAAAGAGTTGCCTGAACGAGGCGAGGTCAGTTGAGCCTTTCCTCCTTGCTGCGGGAGAGGTGAAACTCGGTTTTCAAATCGATGCGCTAGGCATTGCGAGGGCTGACGCGCATTTTTGCTGAAAGCTCGAGCGACAACGAGCGTCTGTCTCTGTTTTATGCAAGAAGCGTAATGCCCTTGGAATTAAAGGCTTCTAGATCGCAGGGCGCCTCAGTCGATGGTTTTGGGCCGCATCTTCCTATTTAATTGAATTCTCGTTGGATTACAGATGCGCTACGGTTTAGGAAAAGGCCGCTCCTAGGAAGCTGCATTGGCTTCGTCGTAATGATTCATTTTGCGCGTATCTCGAGGCACGTGTTTCATATTACGCCCAAATGATAAATGCAATACGAAATGATATTGTATGGATTTGAATGTGTCGAATGGTTATTAAGATCCGGATACGATAATACATGCATTATTATCAATCCACCGAGGACAAGGGACTTTAATTTACTCAAGCTAAGATATTATCTGAAATTTGGATTTCTGACAATTCGAATATTAATTAATATCTTAAATGTTCATAATGTCGTATGATCAAAGTTAATTTAACAATGAAAAATTACCTATTATATATTTGACCAGGCAAATATGGCGCTTTGTAATCCAGATCAAGAATATTAATATAATTGCCAAAATGGCGAGGCAATAATGGAATTTTAAAATTTACGTATCATGAATTGCAGTAAAACATAATCACAACGATCGAAATTTCGTGAACAATGTGCCACTCGGATACCCGTGGTGAATATACATTTACTCGGGAGTATCGCTGCCGCGCCTCAATAAAGACGGCGGTAAGACTATTTCAATTCACGCAACTACAGGAAAGGGAGCACGAATGAGATATGAATAAGAAGTAGCGATGAGAAAGATATACGTAAGGAGATAAATATATCGTAGGAAAAGGGAGAGAGAGAGAGAGAGAGAGAGAGAGAGAGAGAGAGAGAGAGAGAGAGAGAAGACAATACGAGCAGGGCGGATGACGCATGACAATTGTGCGCTTAGCACGTGGGAAGAAAAATACAAGGATCGCCGAGTGGTCTTAAAACTTCTGCTGTGCCTCTCTACCTCGCCAATGACTTAAATGATTAATGTGGCTCACGTTAAGCGATTGGAGAAGTCGAGGTTATCCGCGTTCGTATTACGATTATCAGGGCTACAAACATTTTCTTAAAGCGGAAATGGGCTCGAGGAGTTCGGTGTCGATTATTTGATGATGGACGCCTGGGTCTCCGCTAAGCTACCTCTTTTTCAATTATCAAATGACTAAGAATCTCAATGAGACACGATGAGCGACATCATTGTCGGCAAACAAGTATTCCTTATAAAACGTCTGAACAAGTTTTCTGCCAACGAAAATCAATCGTCATCGACTCTCTTCGTAAAACAAAATGTATTACCTCAAATTAATTAATTTTTCTTATACATACATATATGCTGGATTATGAAATTAAAATTCGAAGAGTTGTTTTATAAGTAAAATAATTTAAGAAGCGAAAAAAAAACCGTACTGAATATGATGTATTTTAAAAATACCGGTTTATCCATGACTACACTAATTACTTGTGGCAATACATCGCAAAAATTCAATTAATAAAACTCAAGTAAACAGTACATCCAACAGGGCTTGGTAATGAGCCTATGGTATCTTTAATTAAGAATCATCCAGATAATGTGTTGCTCGATCGATGCAAAACCGCATTTGTAAAGTGCAATTTCGTCTAATGGCTTTCTATCTCGACGTCGCGTGTAATTGTGCGCATTACGCGTAAAATGAATGCCGATGGCTTAGCGCGAGTACAGGCGTGTACATTGACGAGATAAACCGCGCGTTTGAGAAATAATTGGTCATGTGAAAGGAACGCTTCGATCAAAAGTGCCGACAATTTCAAGTGTCCGTTTGTTGTTTGCTTTGCGCGTTAACCGAGAATGCCGAAAGTAGTGGACCGTAATGCTTATAACGAGGCCAAATGCAAATTTGCCAAAAAATTTATTTTCAGAGTATTATAATTAAAAACCTCCTCAATAATGTAACCTCTTATTTTATTTATCCTAATATTTTATTTATGGGAGATGTAAAACTTTGTTTACGAAAAGGAATTTGCTTGATATGATTGTGCCAATTTCAGAATAATAGAATAGTACAAGGAGATGTAACTTTTCTTACAAAAAAGCCTTGCAACTATTATTTTCTGACTCTAAGATAATTGCAATTCTTACAGCATATAATAATACTATAACATTTTTAAATTATATAATTAACCTTTAAGCAAGGGAAAAAAATCATAAATAATCATTTATTTATACTCATTACGTAGAACTTTCAGTAAAATACGCGTATTAGAAGTAATAATTTCATGTTACTTTCCGTGTTTTATGAACATCAGCGCGCAACAACGTACAACCAAATTATCGCGAACGTATAATTAAAGACCTGAACAATTGAAATTTATTCAAGAAAGTTGTGATTACGCAAAATAAAAATTGCTCACCAAAATTTTGAAATCTTCCCTAAGAATATCGTGCAATTAGGTTCCAATAGTAAGAAAAAATTCTTATTATCCTATCATTATCCTGGCATTAAGTAAATAACAATTCCAAAAGAAAACCAATTTACAAATATTTGACAGACATGCATTCTTATTCAATTGATAAAAAGAAAAAAACATCAATTTATAAAAATCTTAAGTAATTGTAAATTAAAATTTTATTATCAAGTTGATATAATGATATATAAATATATAATTTTGATATAAAAAATAGTACTCATAGTTATAAAAACTTAAAATGGCATTAAAATAGGATCTTTTAGTCTATGAAATTATTTGCAATATTTTTTTCACTAATTTCTATTTATACGATTCTTATGAAAAAGAAAAAAAAAAGAAAAGAAAAAAAAAACATTTTTGCTTACCTACACTAATACATCTGCTTTCCATTCGCTATCTATTTAACGGTTTTATTTATTATACAATGACTAACGTAGAAGAGAAAAAAAAACAACTATTAGAGGATTTTTAATGTTTGAAAATGATTAACACCGATTGGAACATTTTTTACAATAATACAATTATTATACTATACTTTTGTTTTTCAAATTTAATTTAACTAAATTTACGAATCTAAAGTTTCAAAAAATTCAAAAAATTGCTTATATTAATTGTATCTTTATTTAAATTTTTTTATATTTTATAAATTCCTTATCTTAACCAGCCGATAACTTATCATAGCTCCAATAATACTTGTGGAAAATCAAATAAACAAGCATCAAAATTGTATGAATTTTTTATCAGTAACTTGAAACAAATTTTAATTAATAACATAAATAAATTAATGATTATATTATTAATGTATTGCCCTTCATATAAAAATATATTATATGCTAAGTTTATATGTATAAAAATAATGAAGTAACGATATATATACTTGGGACGTGTTTGTGTGCATGAAAGAGATAACGATAAAATTTATTGCTATATTGAAAAAATAATAAAACCGTAAAAAGACATCCTTAAAACAATATCTATTTATATCGATTGTCGAACTTTTATTTGAAATTGATATATATTTTCATAGAATATGCAGCATTTTAAGCTTCAACAAATTCATCATATATTTAACGTATGTGTAATTTTTTAGTTTTATAGGTTTTGTTATTAAATATTCAATGAATTACCAAATTACTAAATTACCAAAAATAACCGATAATTTTTAGAGTTCTCTATGTCTATATAGAAATGAAAATAAATTGTTGAATATATAATTTTTGCAATGTTATTTGTTACTACAACGAACTTCGCGTTCTTCCAAATGATTTTACTTTTGAAATTCGTCAATGTTATTACATTAAATAGGTGAGTTAAGATCTACAATGAAAGCATGATTCTTATTAATTTAGTCTTACTAGTTAAAATAATAAATGTCATAGGTGAAATGAATATATTGTCTAATGCTCTCTAATAACGAACAATTAATAAAATAAAAATTTTTATATGAAATAATAAGATAGGAAGCTAGAGATGACAGCTAGAGATAATAGTACAGTAAAATTTGTCGTCGGTACTTTAATTATGAAAAGTGCTTACGAATATGGAAAACCGACAGATGAGTGAAACAAAAATTGTATTTAATAACATATGTATTACTTTCAATGCTCGTGTTAAGCAATCATTATTGATATTAGAATAACTTTATATTAAAAGAATTTAATGCAATATGATACTTATTTGTCTCGAATACAGCAATAAAATCTAATTGTCAATGCTTTATTATTGTGTCTATAAAGCACATTCAATACTTGCCCCCATTGAAACATATTTATAATTATTCCGTAATAAAGTTATAAGACATTTGAAATATTTAAATTCAACTCCATAAATACTCTTGTTAGTGAAAATAATTGTGCTTAACGATGCTTTATTAAGTAAAATATAATTAAATCTTTATATTGTATATAAGTCCTTATCTAATCTGTACAAATAATTTTCGTGTTAAAGAGTCACTGATAAGTTCATTCATCTCGTGAAATGAATTGCTGTTGTTTGTGAGTGAAAGTAACAAATATCTTGAATTTGTGCTTTGCCGATCCGTAGATAATTTAAATACGAAGAGAAAATAATACGGAGAAGAATTGATATGATATTTAGATGTATATGTTCGTTTAAATTGGTTGCACATACAAATATAAAATAACTTCAGTTTTGATAAGACGCGAAGATATTTTAGTAAGTCGGCATTAAGTTTTAAATAATGAGCTCTTTGATACTTTTCAAAAGAATTTACAATGAAATGAGAATCTAAGTAGTTTATACTTCATGCACATATTTATATAGAGAAAGTATTCAAAGAAGTGATTATGCGTTTGTGTATTTTTTTTTTTTTTTTAATATTTCATTAATGTGTGGAGATTTTGAAATGTAATAAGAAACGCTTTAAAATCAGATTTCTTATAATAATTATTAGATAGATAATATTGAATTATTTTAAAGGTTTCCGTCCAATAAGTTTCAAGACGTAACTAATAAAAACGAAATGTTTAAAATTTACTTTATTACTATCTTTATTTTAAAATATTATTTATCTATATAATGTATATATACGTTTATTTATTTACATTAAAAAATAAATCTTGTACGGCAATTTATAATTAGCTTTCACACTATTGCAATTAATTCAAGATAATCAAAAATATGTATTATATTGCATGAATAACAAGTAAAAATTTTATAGTTCAGATAATACAGATTTGCTGTAAATATGAAACTAACTATCCCATTGACTAAGTAAATTAAGGGAAATTATCTTTCAACCTACTCCAAATTTTCTTCAATGAAAATGAATTTAATTGTATATGTATGTATGTATGTATGTATGTATGTATGTATGTATGTATGTATGTATGTATGTATGTATGTATGTATGTATGTATGTATGTATGTATGTATGTATGTATGTATGTATGTATGTATGTATGTATGTATGTATGTATGTATGTATGTATGTATGTATGTATGTATGTATGTATGTATGTATGTATGTATGTATGTATGTATGTATGTATGTATGTATGTATGTATGTATGTATGTATGTATGTATGTATGTATGTATGTATGTATGTATGTATGTATGTATGTATGTATGTATGTATGTATGTATGTATGTATGTATGTATGTATGTATGTATGTATGTATGTATGTATGTATGTATGTATGTATGTATGTATGTATGTATGTATGTATGTATGTATGTATGTATGTATGTATGTATGTATGTATGTATGTATGTATGTATGTATGTATGTATGTATGTATGTATGTATGTATGTATGTATGTATGTATGTATGTATGTATGTATGTATGTATGTATGTATGTATATGTATGTATGTACAATTAATTTTACACTTCAATCTGTACAACTGGAATTATTAAAACGTGACGATGCAAATCAGTTGAAAAAAAAAAAAAAAAAAAATGGTTGTTATCCAACATCCGTCCAAACGAAACTTCTTTCGCAATCGATGCGCAGATGAGCGTCCCAGGATATCATAGAGTAACAATCGCCACTCAAAAAACGTTGAGGGCGTGAATTTTGTTAAAAGCACGTGTTCTCCTTCCACTCGGCACATTTGTCCTAACAATCCGAAAATAAATTGGCGAGCAGATCCCGTAGTCCATTGGATTCCAAAAATCACGAGGCCACGTCGAAAACGAATTGGCGCGTGACTTTAAGAATACAACGTTTGGACGAGGGCGGCCGAGACGAGAAAGAAAGCAAGAAAAATATTGCAATTAGAAGAGTGAAGAGGGAGAGAGATAGAGATAGAGACAGAGATAGAGAGAGAGAGAGAGAGAGAGAGAGAGAAATCGGCACTTCTGAGAAAAAGCGTCTAGGCCAGAAACCCAGTGTTCAAGATGAATAACGGGGCGGGATTGTTGAGGGCAGGAGGGAGGGTGGGAGAGGGACCCAAAGCCACTAAATATAACCGGCCCAACGACTCTGGCTCGTTTCGCACGACGAGACTTGAGAGCATCCACGAAAAGCCTTTGTGCCCCTCCTGCCCGGGGGCAGAGCAACGTTTCGATTTTTGCCCAACGTGGGCAGGGAAACCGGTCGCGGTAACAGCAGCAGCACTGCCGTCACCACCGCACTTCCACCCGCGCAATATGATGTTCAAATTCTTGCGACTAGTCGATGCAGTCTTTGCCCATTTTAATAAAAAGAATTGAGATTTGAAAAGCCTGCGCCAGTAATGACCGATCTGATTTCGCTGGACGGAACAAGAATGAGAATGGCAGTGGGTCAAGGATGGCTATGCTTTTACCAAGTCACCGTACGATTATTTTCAGCTGCTCTCGAGCAAAATCTTTCGAAATCTGTGATTTATGCTTCAGCGTTCGTTGATAATGAACGAAGTTAGTTAGGCCTTAATAACCGATTTAATTAATGCAAATTAATTTAACGAGCAATTGTCGACTACGTGATTTAATAACGAGCGAACATAAACACGTGCAACTGGCTAATATTGATGGAATAATTTATCGAAACAATCGGAATGGGTTCTTGGATGTCAAATAGACGCTAGTAAATTGAAATCGCGATTTCATTTAATGTCAATTATAATTGTTTCTCGGGCGAATCGTGCAGACGTCAAAATTACATAAATTTGATCTATATGCCATATTAATGAGGACAAATGAATTTCTAATATGCGTATACTAATGAAATTGCCGTAAATTTACCGTAAAACATATGAAAGAGCGTATAAAATCACAGGCGGAATGTATTTACAGTATTTTAATACCCCCCTCTCTCACCATGTCTACCTGTTTATCTATCTATCTATCTATCTATGTATATGTGTGTGTGCGCGTGCGCGTATGCGCGCGTGTGTGTGTGCGCGCGCGCGTATATATGTGGTCAGAAAATTATCAAGCAACTTCTTTTGAAACAGTTTCCATCTGCCAACACTTATTCTTGGCATAAATAATGCTCTATGCGAGGGCTTCGTATCATATACCCATTATGAATGATAATGTAGACGTTTGTCTAATTATGTAATGTTATTAACATTAAGCGACGTTTTAAGGAAACAATATGCAAAATACTTAAAGTAATGTAAATTTGTCAACATCTCATTTAAAATTTTTCTTGTGAATCAAAAAATAGGAAAACTATTCTCTGGCATTTCAACGGATATAGTGGAAATGTTAGGTACTGGCAAAAAATAACCACCAATGTCTTAATTTTTCCATTAATAAGCCAATAGTAGTCTTTGATAACAAAACTAATAATTTTGCATCAAATTTTCATCGAATTTTGGTACGCATGAATTTAATAACTTATTAATGATTAATATGGCGTTGAAAATAAACGTAATAAATCAACTGTCGGTATTGTTTTTTTTTTTTTTTTTTAAACCAGTCATAAATTCGGCTCAAATGAAAAACTAACGAGACAATTATTTTCGAGGTGAAAGTCGACGAATGTCAAGACTGCTTTATTTTTTCTCGGGCTCTTTAGTAAGTCTGCGAGCTGGGCAGTCAATTTTGTCAAGGGGAAAATAAGTGCCGCCACATTATAATAAAAATCACTACATGAATATTACGATTTGGAAATAAGAGTAAACTGTAATTTGACAAATAAAGAAGACTGAAGTGATTGATAAGGGAAATGACTGTATCACGAAACAGTACTTATAAATCATCATACAAAATACTAATTTCTTCGTGTCCAAGAATAATTTCAACCAACACGCTGAAATATCTCTATGCTCAAACTAACTTATGTATCAAATCGCTTATCAACATTGAATTCCTTCATATCATATTATTTAGTTAGTCATGGGTATAGTTATTGCTCTTAAAATATTAAAGCTTTTAAACTCCAATAGATATACGAGATACCTTGGGCCTTGTGTTGTTTATTCAAATAATTGAAATTCAAGAGTAATGACACTTGACGCATGCATCGTCATCATCATCATCGTCATCGTCATTGTCGTCGTCGTCGTCATCATTATCATCATTATCATCATCATCGTCATCATCATCATCATCATCATCATCATCATCATCATCATCATCATCATCATCATCATCATCATCATCATCATCATCATCATCATCATCATCATCATCATCATCATCATCATCATCATCATCATCATCATCATCATCATCATCATCATCATCATCATCATCATCATCATCATCATCATCATCATCATCATCATCATCATCATCATCATCATCATCATCATCATCATCATCATCATCATCATCATCATCATCATCATCATCATCATCATCATCATCATCATCATCATCATCATCATCATCATCATCATCATCATCATCATCATCATCATCATCATCATCATCATCATCATCATCATCATCATCATCATCATCATCATCATCATCATCATCATCATCATCATCATCATCATCATCATCATCATCATCATCATCATCATCATCATCATCATCATCATCATCATCATCATCATCATCATCATCATCATCATCATCATCATCATCATCATCATCATCATCATCATCATCGTCATCATCATTATCATTATCGTCGTCGTCGTCATCATCATCATCATTAAAATTAATAATCGTCGTTTACCACTAAAAATGTAAATCTAAGGCATTGTAACTCTAACTATCGTTGTGATTATGTTTTCCAATTATTTACAAAATTTGTGTATTAAAATTCTTCACCTATATATTATTGCCATTGTAATTCCAAATTCAATTAACATTACGCTTCTTGCATGAGTACTTTTCTCACTAGGAGAAAGAAAGAAAACAAAAACAAACAAAAAACAAACAAAAAAAGCAGTGGAGGAACAGAGAATAAACTTCCAATAAATTCCACGTTATGGCTTTTGCATTTTTAATTCGGACAATCCTCGTGTGACATACGAAGGTGGCCGATGCGTCAGCAATTATACGAAAATTTGTACAAAACATAATATAACAGTGGAATTGAAAGGTAACGTTGTTCCTATAAATAACGTTGGGGCCCAATACTCGTTAACTCAATCAGCTAAAACGCCCAAAAGAGCTTTGGTTGCTTAACCTCGCTGTACACATTAAACATTTTGCATTCCAGATTTTTTCGTACAACGCAAACATTAACTTAAAGGTTAAATACTCCAAAACCATTTTGCAGCCAATAGCCTCGCCTCGACAACGAACATCTGCAGAGAGAAAAAAAAAACAACGACAACGCGCCCATTATATCCTTAAAGCCGCTATTTATTATAAAATCATCATCTTCCACTTTCAAACCCAAAATAATGCTCGATACTTCAAACTTATATCACTGCGTCGTTGCAACTGTAATTGAGTACCGACTTTAACAAACGATCACTCAACGTAAATAAACACGAGGAAACTCAGCCACGTACGTGCCCTTTCAATGTCGACATTCATCGCCCACAATTAACGTATTTACAGCGCGTCGTCGAGTCTTGGGGACGAGGAGTGCGAGGCGTGCCGTCCCGCAATCTTAGCAACCCCTCACTCTTAAACAAAAAACAAAAAATTCCAACGGCCAGAACTTGGTACCCGTCTCGCCCCTCCGCCGAACAATTATTAACGGGAGGAGGATAGGCGGGCGGCAGGCACGCGCTCACGTCCCTCCGAGCGAGTGCAATTTATTTTTCTCTCCGCACACGCTCGCGCGTCGAGTAAATAAGGTTAGGTTCCACGGCGGTTCCCTCTCGGGGCCCCCCGAGACTCGCGCCCCTCGCACGTACCTTGCGTAAGCCGAAGCCCCGGGTCCTGGCGATCGATCGCAGGCGTCGAATGCGTAGCCAATGCTACGCGGATTATAGACCCAAGGTCTGCGTCCTGCTGGAAGTGACTCTTTGTTTACTCTTACGATAAGCCTCCTCCACTCGCGCTCCTTCGCACGCACGCACGCACGCACGCACGCAAATACTCTACCTTTCAATCTCTTTCACTCACTCACTCACTCTCTGACTCTCTCACTGTCTCTCTTTTCACTCTCTCTCTCTCTCTCTCTCACTCTCACTCTCTCTCTCTCTCTCTCTCTCTCTCTCTCTCTATCTATCTCGGGATCTACACTCTCGCGCGCGCACACTACGCCTCACTTCTTCGCGCACAAAGAGCAAGGGATTCTCGGGGCAAGGCCGATCGAAGGGGCTAAGACTAGCGGACAGTCAGTCGCGTCATCGGACCGGCCGATACGCCGGACTACTGACTCCAGGAGATGCTCCCGTCGCTCCCGAGTCTCTTCTGTCCATTGTCTTCCCCGCTTCTTCCTTTCGCCCCGGCAACACCGCCGTCTTCTGGCCCACCTCGCGGAACCTTCTCCCACCCTCTCGCTCTCAATGATCCTGCAGCCCGTTCGTGAAAGCGAGACGACAAGAGCGTGCGAAAAGGAGGTAGGAGAAAACGGTCACGCGGCGTCGTTGACTCGAGGCATCCGATGCCACCAAACAGCCACCGATCCTTGTCACTGCCGCACGAGCGACTGGCGAACCGCTCGAGACTCTCGACACTTTCGGCTCAACTGCAGGGCGCCGACGCCGCCACCGCCACCGCCACCGCCACCGCGACCGCCACCGTCACGGCCGTCGCCGGCGCACGGCCGCCCGAAGCCGCCCATCGCTTCAATCTCGCCATTCTCCCTCCAAATACCGAGTACTTCCGAGGACGACGGAGACTATGACGGAGACTATGCCGAAGACGACGCGGAAGACGACGCGGAAGACGATGCCGAAGACGATGCCGAAGACGATGCCGAAGACGATGCCGAAGACGACGCCGAAGACGACGACGAAGCGACCGACCACGCCTGGCACAGCTGCGGATGCCGACGGGGTGGGGGCAAAGCGTAACCCCCGTCGCGCACCCAAACGTCCCTCCGCCCGTCGCCCCACCGCAACGGCGCGGAGCCAAGCCAGGGACGAAGCCATCTGGGGCTGACATACCGGAGTGGGGCGCTCCACATGTTTCTCTCGGGCGCCGATGCTTGCTCCCTCATCCTCCCAACCTTCCCCGAGGAGAGTCATCGTCCTACCTTCCGCTCCCCCCGCGCCACGACGCTGCCAATGCCGGCCTCGCCCCGTCGACCCGCCGCTCACACAGTCCTTCCCTGTCGTTGTTTGTTTGCTGCGGCGTACGAGGTCCAGCACGCATTAACTAACTAATAATTGGGAGGACTTTTTTCGTGCAACTTTCGTGCGCTAGGACCAGTCGTCGTCGTCGTCGTCGTCGTTGTCGCCGTCGTCGTCGTCGTCGCCGTCGGCGCCACCACCGATGCCGCGCACGCGACAATGAAGCGAGAAGGGCTTCTCTCTCTCTCTCTCTCTCTCTCTCTCTCTCTCTCTCTCTCTCTCTCTCTCTCTCTCTCTCTCTCTCTGTGTCTAGTTTGGGCCTTGCCTGTCTTTACTCGTTTTCGCTTGGCCAAATGATGACTACTCGCTTACATCCAAGACCATTTTTGCAAATGGCCGGTCATACCGACCACATTCAGGGGATACCTACTCTATCGGCCGTACAAAGCAAAGAGGTGCCAATTCGACGATACTGATCGACTTTTGCAAAATGCTTGCGAGTATCGATTGTCGGGAGAAGTTTTCTTGTCCGCATGACCGCTATAAAACCTGTGCGATCTTAGCTCAATGTCACATTATATGCGCTACGCTCGTTCAAGGCTCAGGCTTTCTTTCCTTACAGGGACGCGAAACCAGGCATTAAATTAATAATTAGCTCGTGAATAAGAATTAGCCAAGGCATCGATCTATATTACTTTTATATTCTTATTGGGCAATTGACGTGAAATTTCGCCTCGCCGTGATTAAGAGTGCCGTTGCTGCAAGCATCTAACTTTAGATGCACTTATAGTGCTGTAAAAATATGCAAATGGGCAATTCATCTTGTAATTTATGGGCTGAAACAAAATGAGAAAATGGCCCCCTTTATTTAACATATTCGAAACATTTGCGCATTATTCAATTTTGTTAAACGCCGTAGTTAACAAGAGCAAAATAGTTTTTCTTTTCGCATGAGTAAATTATTAAACACTAACTGACGGATATGAGCTTATACACATTTTCTTTATAAATATATTTTTTTTATCCTCAGTTTCATAAAAACGTGCTTTATAAAAAGCTTTATATTTTTATTTCTAGATAATGTCTTTAAAGGAATACCTCGTAAAATTCTTCATCTAAGAGTTACCCTGTCTTGCACGAATTAATTCAAGAATTTTACTAAACAAAATTTAAAAATATTTACAAACAATGTAGGTAGTATAATATTTTTAATCACATCTTTGTTCAACTTTATATCATTTTTTCTTCTTCTTCTTCTTCTTCTTCTTCTTCTAAAATGATTCGTTTATATATATATATATATATATATATATATTATTTTTATGAAAATTAATTAGATTTTAAACATTATATTAAATGAAAATTTTGAAAAATCCTTTTCAAAATCTGTTCATTGCACATTGCTCTTTTCATCTTTCCATATTAGCAGGCGTAATATAAGAATATATTAAAATCATCAAAATACACTAATTTTATCACGTAAAAGACATTTACAATATTAATTATATACTGTAACATTTTTCTACATTAAATACGTTTCAATTACTATATTGCATCAATAAATATGATATGTGTATCTATATGAAATTCCAAAAGAATAAAAAACAAAAAATAATCCATATTATATTAATTTATGAAGATGATATACTATATGAACAAAATTATATTATATGCCTCAAATTTACATTTAATAGGAAACTTTTTAGATTCTTTTATATTTATGCTTTTTATCGTGTCATTATTTTATCTCGACCTGATTATCTTATTACATTTATTTTTAGGAATTAAAAATGATAAAATCCTAATGATAAAATCCAGTAAAAAATGTCTGATGAAAACGTTACGAATAATAAATAAATTTTTATAATTTTTAAATTCTCCATAAGTTTATATAACATTAAAGTATATGCGCAGTATGAGAAATTTCGAATAGATAAGAACTTAAAAGCAAAAGTCGTAAATTTTGTAATGTTCTAGCTTTGTGGTAGCATAATTTTGTAATATTCTTTGTCATCGTTTTTTTTTTTTTTTTTTTTTTTAACTATTCTAAGTTTAGATTCATTTCGTTAAATTCGTATTTTAATTTATATGCACTAAGATTACGTACGAATGAGAGATGTGTAGCGGATAGTTTATATTATTTTTTAATTTATAGTAAGCCGATAATTTAAATATATAGCTTCTTAAAATTTTAATTAGAATGCAATATTTATTGATTCAACTTTTTATTTTTAATAAAAATATTAAGAAAAATATATAAATGCATAATAGGATTTCAAATTTTATTTCATTCATTTTTTATTTTCTAATTAAATATTATCCTATGTTATCTCACAAAATAAAAAGCTTATAAAACACATTTAACCGACTTATTTATTATAATAGTATGCAAATTTTTAGTCAATTGCATAAAGAGATAATTTCATTGTCAAAGCAAAAATAATTTACTGATAAAAATGATAATGAAAAACAAATTGTCATACGTTGTCTATAATCTATTATCTCCATTCTATTTTTTATCAAATTATCTCAAGTTAACCAATTACATTTTATCTTTACATTTCATTGTAAATTAATTTACGTATTATCATTGATCATTTAGAAATGATATCATTCATTTATTCCCACCATTAAATTTTCTATTAAAAAAAAAGAATTCATTCAATTTATATAATTTTCGAATTGAATACGAAATTATGTATTGAATTTTATCGTTGACCTTAATATCATCTTACGAAGAAAATTTTATGCTATTTTTCATAAATCGAATAAGTGATGTTAATTTTTGTCATATTATTAATATTAGCCCCAAACTATTCTTATTAATTAATACTAATTATTATTAATAAATATTTGTTTTGAAAGAGAAAATTTGTAAACGCATTTGTTTCTACAAAACAATATTTTCCAATGATTTAATAATCTTTTAAACGCGTATTTACTCCTTCCACTTTTTTTGCCCATTATAATTACTGTTTTGATATTGGTTATGCAGGCATAATCAATACACTCGTAACACCTCCACAAAACAAGCTTACACGTGCATATTACACGCATTTGCGATAAGCGCTAATCACGTTGACATCGTGGCAACTCAAACCGAGTCATCAAATAGCTTGTAATTTACAGTTTGTACTTCCTCATCTAAACTCTCATGTCCCTTCTGTTTTCTTTCGCACTTCCTATTCTTCTTTACTTTTTATCAGTCACATTCATTTTAGAGAGAAAAAAAACTCTAATTTATAAAGGAGTACCCGTGCTTTTCGAATCACAATGCTATACACACTGACTTTATTAACTTCGTTATATTAACACTTAAATTTATACAAACGTTGATTTCCATTAAAAATACTAATAAGCTTCGATACTATATATTGATAGTTTTAATGTACTGAAAAATTAAAAAATTATCGCAGCGTTTTAATAGAGATTGACATGAAATGTATAGCGATTGTTCATTATGCATATGATAATTTTGAATGGAAGATTGTTGATTAGCAATTATAAGTAAGGAACACAAAAGTTGGAAATAATCAAAGAAGAAAATTAAAATAATAATTGTAATTTCAATTCTAGATGCTTTTCAGAAATGTGAGACTGATATCATTCAGGGTATACAATATAACTAAGTTTTAAAACTTTCAACACTTGGAGGATTATGCTAATACAGTTTGTTCGTGAAAATTTCATATAAAGAAGAGATGCAATTTGATAGGATAATGCCAAATGCATAAACTGAAAGTAAATGAATCAAATTGATTTTGTCAACTTGAAATTTAATTTTTATTCCATCTTTAATTTCCACAATTTTTATTTTGTTTATATATATATATATATATATATATATATATATTTGTGTGTGAGATTGATATGCGTGTACATGCAAACGACTCACTTTCTCTTTTAATCTCCCCCACCCCTATCCCCCTCACTCTATCTATCTGCAAGCATAAAGGTGAAAAATATATAAATATAGAAAGTATCGTGATTTTTTAATAAACGATATTATAAATACCATTATAAAGATACATTGAGATTTTGAATTATAAATTAAGCTAATTTAAAGAGTATATTAATTCAGAATTAAATTTATAAAGAATAGTGGCGATATATTAAAAGTTAATTATTTTTATATACGATATAACCAAATTAACGTTTAAATACGAAAAGTTTTTTGCTAATTAAATAAAGGTTTCCATATCTTTTTAAAGTTATTTATGCCTAATTGAAATTTAATTTTTTCTTTAATACTGTATGTTTTTACTTGGTTTATGAAAGCATACAAATACATGCATTTTTACTAAACTTTTATTAAATTTTTAATAAGCATATTATGTATGATAATTTTATTATAAATGTATATAAAATACCATTTTTATTATAACACCTATAATTATGCGATACTTAATAAAAACTCGTTTGAAAATTAAATAAATTTAACTATCATAAATATCCTTCTTATTGCATACTTAGAATACAAATTGAATTAGAATATAATTATTTTAATTTAGGTGCACTTGAAATTGTACGAAGAAAATTCCAGAAAAAATTTTAGGAAATTGTGATCTAACGTATATCACTACATTCATAATTTTAATAAATCAATCATTCTGCCTGTCTTTACAAAAAGTCAAATCGTTCAAAATATGCTTATTACGCTATCCAATAAGCGAAGCGTGATGAACAATGAAAAGAGATTTCCACCGGCATAACCACTTTGCTGTCATAATAAAATGCGCAATAAAAACTATTCTGCTTTCTTTTTCGCCGTAAAGCCATAGGGGCAATCGATCTGCATCGATTTTCCGACGATTAGCTACGAAGTTCTGACACGTACTTTGACATGGAGCGTGACTGACTATTCAAGAGGTACACACAGGTAGCGGCTTTCTACCCTTTTTACGCGGTAATTCGTTCGACGTAGCGTAGAAGGTCCGTAGAAGTCGATAGCTGTAAGTTTGAAGGGTACGGAATTTATCTATGCTCGGGCACACGATGCGTTATCGATCGATTGGATCTCCTTATGAGCTTGCGTATTAAATCATACGCTATATGAGGATGGCGTAATGGGCACCGACTCTCGTACACTCGCATCCTTTCCCGACTTTCACCGCATGCCTCGGCTCTTAATTTCCGTTGATCTCCTACATTCTTTAGTTGTGGCTTCGCCTCGACTATTCGAGTTACCTCGAGTCATTTGAATGTCGACGCCTACGATAGAAGGGTTCTCAGCTTGATTCTAAAGACTAAAAGCGGCGTTTAAATCGATTCGAGGATCCAAAACGAGTTTTAAGTCGACTTTTGTCATTGACGTTGTGATGCAAGTTGGGAAGGGATTAGGCATAAGGAGAAATGATACAATAATTGTAAAGTCAAGGCAATGAAATTTGGGCTACAAAGTATAATCACAACGATATCACATGTTATTACGATTAATATATTATTAATAATCACCTATCATCAGCGGTAAAAATTTCATTAATTTATTAGTTAAAGCCCGTTAGTTATTATCTAACATTGGTACATGTAACATTGAAAAAGTTTATAGAAATGTTGTAACTTTTTTTTAGGTGAAGGGATGTTGATATATTTTTTTTTTTAATTTCTTCGCTACGTTTCTATCTATCTATCTATCTATCTATCTATCTATATCTCTCCTGCTCTTCTCGTCCTCCCTCGATACTTCAATCACTATAGTCTATTTGAAAACAAAGCCATTAGAAAAGTACTTAATCCATGCGATTCAATTGACCAAAAGGGACTATCCAAGAAACATTTTAACCTGCATTGACAATCGAAGAGCTTTTGGTTCTCGTTGCACGTTTGCTCAAGTATGTATGTATACGTATGCGACATGCAAAAGAGCAGTGAAGCGTTGAGCACGAGAGAGGTAGAAAACTCTCTATCGCTTTACAGTACTCGAGAATAAAATAAGAAGAAGGAATAAGATGTTTTGTATTTTACAATTTCGAAGACTTGTTGCGATCTTCGTCTCACCTCCCTCATAATCGCCAGTTTTTATCTTCTAAACGGAAACTATCGATTACCCTCTAATCTTTTGTTCTTAAACTCTCCATAAATACTAATTGAATAAGCAGCGTCAATTGCTGATAAATTATCTACACCTCACAGCCAATATTCGAAAAGCTAGCGTAAAAATGCCTTGCCCAGCGTTACGATTACAGCGATCCTCTTGATTTAAGCACAAGCATATTTTACGAAGTTGCGCTATCAATAATTTTTTCCATTCATACCGCGGGAGCACATCGCCCATCCATGCGCATTCATACCTCTTAGACGATAGTGTTCGTTCCGGGTCGCCGGTGTGCATGTCCTCGCACATGTAGTTCTCGCGGAAGCTCCGTCACGTACGCGTTGAGATTATCTCTGTTTGTCTCTTAAAACTCTACTTCCATATCTAATGCTCAGGCGACGCTATCGGCAGACTTTATTTTATGAATTGCGCAGTTACTATTAATAACACGCGGGGACGTGTATTCGGTCTTTACATGTACTCGACAGTAGGTATAGAAACGCTAGATACTGCACATATGAATGGGCATTTCGTTGATAAAACTAGTTAATCGCACCGAGAAGGTCTCGGTACGTGCAAGTTGTATTCTTTATTTATCAGCAAGTATGCGATTTATATTATGTAGCTACACGAAGGCTTCTTCTG
>NW_011948425.1:5882561-5913466 GCF_000503995.2 Ceratosolen solmsi marchali | reverse complement strand
GGCTTCTTCTGCTTAATCCACTTAATCTTGGGCCAACAGTAAGTACTGTGATTAGTGTTGACATAGCCTCGCCAAACGTCGGGGCGTCGCTCCAATCAAGCGAGCCAAGATTTCCATGCGACTTTTATGATTGTACGTAGGAACTCGTGTATGCGTGTCCTTCAATCGCGTGTCCCGTTGTTAACGTCGGTGGCACCGATGCAGCTGCAATTGCTGTAACTTTTTAATCAATGAGCGCTCTCGCCAACGTGCGGATCGTGCATTTTGTAATGTTTGACGGACCTTAACCATACTGTTGTTGTTATTTTCGTTATTTTAATATCAGTATCAGATTTTCCTCGTAGATACAGTGAATTTTCAAATTTTACATAAATATGGAAATCTGATGATGAGTGATGTGGGGTTCCGGTTAATTAGTAATCGTTGCTTTACGACTATTGAATTTGCAAGAAAACGAGTTCTTTATATTACTTAATTTTTGGCTTCAATTTTTGGCAAAAGCAATTAATCAAACATCTTCGATCGTTACATCGGAATTTTTATGTTAAATCTCTCGACAGTTGCCATGATTATTTTAATAATTTTATAATTTCAAATTATTAGGACATACCTTTTCAGAACTTTATTCTTATTCAATGTACAGCGGTAAATCTGTTTTGTAAAGAATGCCCTTTTACGAATAATAGTAAAAATGTATTAAAAAAAATAAAAGGTCTTTGAAAGTATTGCAACAATAGCCAAATAAACCCATAAATGATAATAGTTATTCTATATAATAAACTTCTAAGCTCAATAAATAAATGCTATACAATAGATTTTATTACCTTTATATGCAATTTCCATAGAAAACATTATATTCGCACATTAAGTACATTATACGTGTACTTTAAGAGTATTATTACTATTGCATTTATGCAATGGTTATCAAAACAATTATTACGTAAGGGGATGTAGAATAACGGTATCATTTCCATTCTTCCGTAATTTTTAATAAAGAATTCAAAATTTAATGAAAAATTAAAACACAGTATTTTAGAATAGGTGGATTAAACGATGCTGCAAAACATATTTTTTCTCTTTATCTCTGCCTCGATATTCCATTTAAATATTATACATTTCCTTAATTCAAATCATACATAACCAATATAATAATCAATAATATATAACAAATACAAATTTTAATTGTGCCACATATAGTCACTATATCTTCCCTATTTATTTAAAGAATTTTTAAAATAATTTGATTTATCGAATATAATTTCTATTGGGTAATCAGTTAATTTAAACTGTTCAATACATTTATTATTGAAATATCTTTCGTCTCCAAAGTAAATTAAAAGATTAATATCGATTTATTTACGTTTACTTTTTTACATTAGCATTTTTAATTTATATTCTTAAGCTGTATTCGAGCTTTTGTAATTGATGAAGTAGTAACGAATCAATATTTTAGTATCACAGCATATAGACAATCAATATCAAAGTCTTCGACAAAATTATTCATTATGCCTATTTATGTAGAACAATATCTTATATTTCATATATTCTAATCTTTCTTTCTTTTTGAAAGAATATTAAAATTGAAAACAACACTAAATTCTCATAACAATTTCCATGAGATTACTGTTCAAGTTTGTTTAAAAGGTTAATTCCAGGTATTACGAAGTATATTCAAAACAGCGAACTTTTGATTTTATAAAAGTAATAAAACGAATATAATAAAACAAATTTCTTTAACAAGCTACTTTTAATTCTTATTAAATGAATGTATTGCATAATAGATCAATTGCATGTAGGCGGGATTTAAAGGCAACAATATCATTATAATTCAGAATGTTAAGCAAGTATAATAATACAAAAATTAAGGATAAATTCTTCATCAATTCTAACACTAAATTCATTAAAATATTATTATGCGGTTTTTAATGTTTAGCTCTTTAGCAATCACTTTTTATAGAAAGTGATTGAAAATTAATTATTATCTAAGTGTAGAATTTGACGCTTTTGTATGAAAAAGTGTTTGTTAACACTTGAAATGGGCTAAAAAAGAAAAATCATCTTTCGTGTAACTCTAGCTTTAAAAATCTTACAAATCATTTGAATAATATTATAATTATTATTATGAATATTTATATTATATATATATGAAAACTTTTTAATAATAATAATAATAATAATAATAATAATAATAATAATAATAATAATAATAATAATAATGAATTTCACAAATATGAATTTCTCACATTTCAATAAGCAATATTATTGCATACAAAAGTTTTTATTTCTTTAACATATATGCATGTTATGTAGTTTCAATTTTTTTTGTTCACATACAGTTTACATTCTAACAAAAGAGTGAATTTTTATTTGTTTACATTGGGCTTTTTATTATGTATTTTATATTTCTCTTTTATTTTTTTTAATTTGTTTTACAATTTACTCAATTAAGTAGTATTGCGCATCCAAATTTGAAATTGTATTCATTATTTCAGTTTAAAAACAGATCGTTCTAGATTCAAATATATTTTAAATGATCAATGTTATAGCTAACCAAGCGAATAATTAATTCAACTTTTAATAAGAACTTAAAATACTTAATCAATTACATTTGCAGTCAATGCATGTATGCATATATTTTTATATTTATACTCCCCCCCCCCCACAACTCTTCTGTATCTTTCTTTCACGCGTAATTGTAATTCTTTATTTAATATATTTTCGTGCAAAAATTCTGTGACTTAAACAAACGGAACTCTTACATATGAATATTTATAAACTAATAATGCAACATCAAGAAATACCAAATCCAAACAAACATCTTACTAACACGAGGTAGGTTTGTCCCAGCCTCGATCATTTTCCGTTCACTTGGAAATTATCAAAGAAAAATTAGAAAGAGCATAAGGAATATAAGTTATTTGACACAACGGAGTGGTGCCCGGCATGAGGAAAGGCTAATTCGCTCAGCCAAGAAAACTACATATTTTTCCGAGATTGCTTAACACAAAAGCCCTCGTAAACGAAGTTTTTTAAAGCTCTTAAAAAGTATTATATATTTTTTCCATTCTATAAGTATGGGGAAAATAAGAGTATAAAACTGTTATTATACAGCAGGAAATTCATAAAGCTAACTTAACGTCTGAAAGCACACAATAAGCATTCCTATTTATATCGGGAAAAGAAAGCTATTGTTATTATTACCTCGCCCCAATAGGAAATATAATTTTCTTATGCTTCGTGCGTTTTTATTATCATAAAAAAAAAAAAAAAAAAAAAAAAAAAATTTCGAATGAAAAAATCGATAAATGGCATCAAATCGATTTTATAATATGCCATTCACGAGGCTAATGACATAAGTGATTTTAACCCTCGAGGGTTAAAATGCCGAGCAAATTTTTAAGCTGCGTTCCAAGAATCGATCCAAGAACCACAAAAAGCTCGGATTTAAAAAGAGGAGTAAGAACGCGACTAGTTCGACGGAAAAGCGGAAACGGACACGGAAGGGGCTAAAAATCGATTAGCTCGCTCGCATAAGTTGATATAATGGAGTCTGGCTGATCGCCAGAGCCACGTTCCCAATCCCTTCAAGTGGGTTTCGTCACAGATAAGAATCTCGTTTCACATACGCTGGCTGTACTTAAGAAGAGGAGGGGAGAGGCGGTTCGATGGACTTATCGGCTCGACGGCCAATTAAGGTTACATTGGCACTTGAAAGAGAAAGAGAGACAGGGGCTCCACTTCGCACTTCCTATTAACTCGCAGGCATACCAATTACTAACTACTCCGCAACGGCACAACGATCAAACGCTTTCTCGCTCTCTCATTATAATCTGCTTCGATCCTATATTATGTATCCTCTTTGTCCATGCGCTTTGAACGCCGATTATTTCCAACTGGGAAAAATCGACAACGGTCAATGGGACGACCAAGAATTTCGCGATCTAATTTTT
Source organism: Ceratosolen solmsi marchali (assembly GCF_000503995.2). NCBI lineage: Eukaryota > Metazoa > Arthropoda > Insecta > Hymenoptera > Agaonidae > Ceratosolen > Ceratosolen solmsi. The sequence continues at coordinate 5,909,516 of NW_011948425.1, read as the reverse complement.
CGCCTTCGAAAGGACACCTTCCAAGCCATAAGCCATTGGTATGGGATTGAGAGAGTGGGCTGTCGGCAACCATTCGTGCATTTAAAGCAAGCAAAGTCGTCACCTTACGACTGTGCCCGTTTAACCGTAATTTTGATAATGCACGAGCTTTGATAGACCGAACTGCCGGCAATGCGAAAGTGAAATTTTTGAATACTATCAAGCATACTTAGTGGCTTCGGAATAAGAGACGTGTCGGGTGTGGACCAAAAAAAAAAAAAAAAAAAAAACGGCTAAAACCACGCTTTTTTCGAGTCCATTGCAATATTTATTGTTAAATTATATAGCTGTGAAAGGGACGTGTATATCATAATTATTAAAAATCTTCAAAGTGTAATTTAGCAGATTAGAATAATTTATTTAAGAGTAGCTTAGAAAAAGTTGAATACCTTAAATGAGAAATTATCTTTGAATCGAAATTCTTAATACGAAAATACTATGCAAAATTATTCGTTTACTCGTGACTTTTAATTCGATAATTAATATTGTATATTATTATGATGTTATATGCGAATGTACCTAAGGGCGTCGTATAATATTTTTCATAATTATATTACTTATAAAAGTGCGATAGAAGCTTTTGTTCGCTAAGATATGTTAAAAATAACACGATAGGCATTAAATACATTTTTTAAGTATTGTTAAAAATTTTCAGCTTATCCCCGGTAAATGCTTTTAAGCCGAGTAACTTTTAAATATGAATTATGGAAGAAGCGCCTAAAATATACAGCGATATTATTACTTTGCACGTGTGCTTGGGTTGGCGCACAGAACACTGGCATAAATTATCAATTTATTATTTGATTATAAGGAGTAATAACGGCACATTAAAGCTCCACGTGGAATACTCGATCGCCATCGGCAAGCATCGGGATTATGTCATGATGCTTGCCGCCCCCCCCCTCTCCTACCATGCCCCTCACCCCTGCCCCACCATAGCCATTCGGACTCTCTACGCGATGGGTGCTGTATTATCTCGGGAAGAAAACTACAAGAAAACATCATCATCGGCGGTATATAATCCAGCTGTGCGCCGCTCCTTCGACATTATCGGAAAACGTAAAAATCCTGACATTATCGTAAAAGTAAAAGGAGCCGGCGATTCGTTCCTCGGCCAAGCGCGACTCCTTGTTTTCCTTTTTCTTTGTGCTTTTATTTTTACGGCCCGCTACATCAGCGTGGCGTTGTCGCGGTGACTTTGGTCGGCGCACACGAGAGCGTAAGATTACCTACGCGGATTCTTTCCTCCTTTATTTTTTTCTTTATGCTTTTCTCGCATGACTCACGCCGCGTCGGCCTCGTTTGTCAAGTCTTCTGTGCAGACTCTATAAAAAAGGATTGATAAAAAAAAAAATGTAACTCGACCTCGTATACATATACATATATATATATATATATATATATATATATATATATATATATATATATATATATATATATGTGTGTGTGTGTGCGAGCACTTGGAGTACATGGCGTGTCTTAGCATCCACTTACACGAGGGTCGTGAGTACCGAGTACTCCACTCGTATCGATCTAATGAATTAATTCGTGAGTTCACTGCCTAATTGATGCACCACGTGGTCAGGGTCAACCATTTGTGCGTTATACGTGAATGTTATGGAATGTCATGTCATGATTGCATGACTTTCAGCAACATCCAATTGAAATCGATTAATTGACACCTCGTATGGTAAAGCTGGGCTTTCGTGGCAGTGTCTGATTCTTTATGGAAATAAGATGAGTCTCGTAATAAAAACTAGGTTTCATATATAAGATAGTAAAAGCTGAAGTGGCGCAATTTCGTCTCAGATACAACTGAGGCTTTTAATTTATTTAATGTTCATTGTGCAGCATACGAATGCCAAAGTGAAAATAATTCAGTGTAAAATGTGGATGTTGTCGCACTTGCTTATTACACAAAAAACTGGAATGTAAAATATATTTTTGTTATTTTTTTTTTGTGTTTTCTTTTTTCCTTCGTCATTAAGACGTACCATAAAAATTTCTTTAAATTGTTTGCGTAAACATGTATTTGAGCTGTTAGGAAGTGCGATTAAAGTGTGTGAATATTTTGTTATAAAATTACGAGTTGAATATTTCGTAGAATCAGCGGCTTCATTACACTTGACTATATAAAATTATAACTTATTATTACTTATATGTATTATTTAATTTCTCAAAATAATACTGCTTGAATTGCATTGTCATTAGCAAATAAATTATAATAGAAACATCATGTTGTCCATACGTTTACCAATGTTAATGATTTTTCTTAAAAATAATAATAATAATAAGAATATAATTTCATTAGACCATAATTTCCTACTTAAAGGATTCTATCTTTTTTTGGCATAATCATAACGTTATTATTATTGTTATTATTATTATTGTTATTGCTATTATTATTATTATTGTTATTATTGTTATTGTTATTATTATTATTATTATTATTATTATTATTATTATTATTATTATTATACACGAATTATCGTGTCATATCGCTAGTGAGAAAAACTTTACAAAATCCTCACTAGTTAAAAAGGTCATTAACAAGTACCGGTGAATACTTTGCTCATTTAAAACAAACGCAACATCCTATTGTCTTTTTATGAATTGATGATAAATACAAGGTCTTTAATAGTTATTAATTTGCTCGAGGAAAGCCTATATTATATAATAAAAAAAATTGTAAAATAATTATAAAAATAGCTGAAAAAGCATGCATAAAAAAAAAAACAAATTAAATCATAGTAAATTAAAATTTCGTAAGAATTTTCCAAAGGTATTCGTCGTTCGTTAGTAAATGGGATGGCCATGTTTGTTAAGTTAAGCATTGCCGTAAATCTAGAATGTAATTCGAATTTCAATTACTGCGACTTCCACGGAAAAGAATCTCGAGAATTCACAATCGAACAAAGCACACTCGAACATTGGCGCACGGCATTTATCAATTTATATACGACGTAATTAAACCAAATCGAAAGTCACCAGCCAACACACTCTGTTTCCTGAACCTGAAAAGGAAAAAGCCTGATCCGCTCGTGCATCGTGTTTCGAAGCAGACGACAGCGTAATCGAGCGTCGTTCTAACATTTTATCGCCGTTACGCACCCACTCGCACTATTAGTTAAGGAATCGTGAGGCTTAGGTACCTGATGCTCGACGGCGACGGTGTGATTCACCTGGGCGTTGTACACGGCAAGAACCGCGGGATTGAGGCGACCACGTGACGCCGGGCTCGGTGTCGACATTTTAATTGGCTCGCTCATCCTTTCGCGTGCTCCTTATTGACGCACGGCTAATCGTTTGTATCTTTCTCAGCGCTGCTTGGATAAGATCGGCAACCAAGTCTCGCCGACTATTCAGCACGACTACCTTCACACGCGGTGTACTTTGTGAGCACGTGGCACTTAAGCACGCTTAAGTCCACAGAGAGGGCGATTGGCCAATTGCACTACCGATAGTTTTAAATGGCCGCATCGGCCTATACTTTCAAATCTCGGCTTTTTAACTTTATTTCTTTCGCAGGCAAGCTACCACTGCTGCTCATATTTCACCTCGATCGTGAGTCATGCCGGGAAGATAAATCTATTATAGTAATGTAGACACTTGCACTGGTATTCTGAAATATCTAGCCTTGCCTTAGCCGATTGACAAGTGTCCCGGCCGCGTGACAAAAGTGGGATGTTAGAATGCTTCTCGTCCTTATTCTTCTACATATCGCACAATTAAATCACTTTATAATCACGCCTTGTAAAAAATTCAATCAAGTTTTTTATTTGAGATCGAAGAAAGTTTCATATTCCAATGAAAGCGAATATATAATTAGCCTGTAGAAAAAGCGCGGTTTTTCGACTTATTATTATTATTGGTAGTAGTGGTAGTAGTAGTGGTAGTAGTGGTAATAGTGGTAGTAGTAGTGGTAGTAGTGGAAGTGGTAGTAGTGGTAGTAGCAGTGGTAGTAGTGGAAGTGGTAGTAGTAGTGGTAGTAGTAGTGATAGTAGTAAATGCGTGTAAATAAAAAAGAGACAGCGCTCTTTCTAAATCACAGGTTTAACAATTTATTAGACGCATTCAAACGTTTTTCCCCAGATTCGGCACTATTCTTACAAAAGAGCAAAAGCCTACTTTTAATTATGTCAAACAATTTGAGATATGCAGAGATGGCTCGAACACATTGCTTTCCGCGTAATATTTTTATCAACTCGATGATATACCTAGGAAAGACATATTTTATTCAATAGTTTGCCTTGGACCATTGCTCATTATTATTAACAAAAAAGAATTAATTAATCTCAGCCCTTACTCCCAACCGAGCGCGTTTGCATTTTATTTATTTTATTAAAGTGTGGTTACGAAATAAACGAGATATTCAATTATCGGGCACGTTTAATAATATTATTTTTGTATGCATACGCACATAACTTGAGGCGAATAAGTGAATTATCATTGCGAGATGAAATGGCTTGCTCGTAGTACGCGGAGAAAGAACCATCAGAAACAAAACAAAAAAATTTACTTTACTTTCATTAAAACTCCCAACTCGCTAACAATTTTGAGGAAAAAGAAAGCTTAGAGAATGACTCGCAAGACATGAACTTCAATTTCTCATTTGATTGTTTTGCAAGCTCCAGTTTTATCCATTAATCGACGAGCGAACGAATCGTAAAACCAACTGCAAATCATCATTTGTCAATTTATATACTTTTATCGCTCGGATTTTCGAGCCGACAACGACTGGCTCCACGCTCAGGCTTCCTTCGGCCCTCCAAACACACACCCGCACACCCACTCTACCGACGCGCTCACTAATTTCCGCTAGATCCTCTCCTCGCTTCCACGTCGAAAATATTCAAACCGACTAAATAAATTCGGCCGGCTAAATTCAATAAACGTCAATTGCACAAATGAAAGCCTCCGATATGGCGACGCGGCACAACGACGATCTCGCCAACCATAGCCATCGCACTCTCCGCACTTATTATTATGAAAATTGAGGAATTCGTCACTACGATCGCATTCTTGTGACCTCGCGACTTTTCACACGAGGCGATCGGCGCGAGCGCTACGCGACTACTAATCAAAAGTCCTTCATCTCGGGGCCCGGTGACGTAAACCCCGGCGGAATTTCCTCGACTAGCTGTAAAATCGGCAGCGAGGCTTCGCGCTACGGGGGAGCGTCGGTGTGCCGCGGCTGCGAGATCGTGCGCCGAGCGAGTGGCTCGTTGCGATTAATTTGGGGCCCCGTCAAGTGATTTACGTCGGTCGACTCGAATCGCGCTGGTCGGTTGAGAGAACGGGGTCTCCCCCCCCTTCCTCCCGCCCTTCCCCACCAAGGCTTATTAGCAGCGGCTCGGGGGCCATTTCGCGAGAGGTTGCGCACTTCACCGCTTGGCGCGCGTTCGCCGCAATTGTTATTCGACGTACGTGTTAATTGAATTAGCGAGGTACGCTTCTTAACGAGCTCCGTTGGCCAGAGCAGAATTTGTGCAAGTCGCAACGAATTTGGCGAGATCGAGGTGTAGTTTTCCCAACCGATTGGCTACTCCTTACCGATTTCAGGCCACGGAGTTTGTCAGTTATAACAGCAGTCGCCGATCAATGAAACGACACGGATACGCGTCCCATTTATACCTCTCTTCTCCTCATCATCATCATCATCATCATCATCATCATCATCATCATCATCATCATCATTATTATTATTATTATTATTATTATTATTATTATTATTATTAACACTACTACTGTTGCTGCTGCTGTTGTTGTTATTATTATTATTGTTGTTGTTGTTGTTGTTGTTGTTGTTGTTATACATTCGCGCGCTCGTGTCATGGACTATCTTTAACTAATTGGCTTGATGATTTGCATTTGATGATCGTAAGCGATCGCTTCGCGCTGCTTGTCTCTGTTTAATTAAAGCTTAAGGAACTCTGAAGCGAACGAAAGAACGAACCATATCGTAGAAATATATCAAGGACCATAAAATATTCCGACGGATAGGGGAGCCGAAAAACATACTCCAGTTATTTTCCTACGCTACGACTGTGTTCTGTGCATTAACAAGCGGTAAAAGTTAAATAAATATTATCTCGATGAAAAATCGCGCGCCAAGAATCAGACATTTGTTTCAAGAGAGTAAAGGATGTGCCGCTATGCGATCACACTATTGGAAATTTAAAAAGGCCTAATTTTTTATTACGTACAACCCCGATATTGACAAAACTACCCGTCTAACTGCATTTTATATCGCGTTTTTTCAATACGCCGTGCACTATCGAGTTTCTTAAGAGATGCCCAATGCTGCCGTCAGCCTCAATGGAAAAACCAATAATGATTTTGATAAATACTTACAACAATTGGTAAAATATTAAATCGCACGTAATCCGTAATGTTTGCTCGGCAAATAATGGAAAAAGTATATATTTGCTTAGTTGATTCATGCGTTAAATTGAAGACTATTAGAAACCTATTGGTAGGTAAATTGTTATCTTATGATAAGATACGCCTTGGAAGTAAAAATACGAGTTATGCCACATAATGTATTATTTTCGTAGAAATTAATTTATAAAAAAATCGCGGTTTAATGGGCGTTTAGCCGTATTAGTCGATAAAATCGTAGCTGTTAATAAAGAAAAGAACTTTTTACAAAATCGTGATAAGTGATTCAGAATCGAGCGATGCAGGAGAGTAAGCGCACGCACGCCGTCGATGAAAAAATAACACCAGAATCCCGCACTTGTATATCAACCTCGTCAACGTATTAGATAATTAGTCGGAAATTAAAAAAAAATCCATAAGTAAAAAAACTCTTAAGAACCCTTACTCCGCACCTCATTAGCACATTAACAGGTGGAATCCTGACTCACTCGTCCGTACTTGTCTAGGTGGTTCGCGTTGCCATCTGGGCTACGAGAGACTGACGAAAGCCGCAACGCGAATCAGTCTGACAGAGTAATGAAAGAAAGAAGAGAAAGAAAACTAAGTAAGATAGTAAGGAAAGAAAGTGCTGCGCTGGTCGCGGGCGCACTCGTATTACTTTCTGCGCGTGAAGAACGAAAGATGTGTACACGCGAGCGTGCGAGAAAGAGCGAGAGGGAAGAGGGGGAAAGACTCAAGTGCACCGTGAGTCGCGGGTATGGGGCGGACGCGTCCGCGCACCCAGACATTCGGCGCGTAACTAAGTTCAAATGGCATAATCGAGGTACGCGGTAAATACAAGCGTCTTCGCACGCCTGTACTTACACACTTGTATACGTGCGTACACGCGAAAATGCGCGCGCGCATGTATCCATACACATAAGTGTGTACGTATATGTTTATAAGTATATTTATTTTTTTGTTTTATATGTATATGCGAGTGAACGCAATACTTACCGCTGTAAGCGTAAGGACAGTGGTGTTTGAGCGGGGCATGCGTAACGTTGGGATGCCGGTATGGCGACGATGTGGCCGAGGTTGGCGATGTTCGTAGCGGTGGAAGCGATGATGGCGACGATACCCGTTACGACGACAAGTCGAAAATCCAGCACAGTGTTTCGCGTTCAGGATGCGCAGCATCCGCGGAGATTGAATTGACGCACCGGAAACCAAACAAAGAGAGCGGGATAGTGAGGCGATAAAGCCACGGTGTACGGGAATGGATGAGGAGGAGGTGGGCGAGAGAAACAAGATGACATTAGTATTGCGCGTGTGTGTGTATGAATGTAAATTTTTTTTTTTTTTTTTTTTTAAAGATTCAATCTCTGCACTCCTGAGAGTGAAGATGAGCGTATCGCGTGTGGCTTTAGTGATGTTTTTGCGAATCCGCGTTGCCGTTAATAATTCGGCATGCGGGACCTTGTCATTTCTACGGACACATTTCACTCTGAGGAATCTCGAGAAAAAGATTATGTTGTATTGGCTTTATTTGGGATATATTATACCGATAGATATCATGTATGGCCATTAGAAAAACGCTAACGTCTGAGATGGTGACATGTTTGAGATCTACGATGAGATAAATATTTTAATGGCACACTATAAGTCTATATATATATATATATATATATATATATATATATATATATATAGTCTTGATATTTTTTTTCTCGCGAATAAATTCATGCTCCCGTAAATGTAATGTAAGATAATCGTCGATTCCGTGAACAGCGAATGAAAATTGCATATAGCTTGAATCGCAAAATTTGAATGTTTATAAGACGTTGGTGAGAGTTGCGAAGAAGATGACAAAAATTACAGGCTATTTTTAATTAATTATTTAATTTAATTTTATAATTATAATGTTACTATTATTCGGACTCTTTGATATTGCACTTTATTCACTTATTGATTTCAGTTGATATCTATTTCTTTAAATAATAATATTCAAAATACAAATTGGTAATTAATTGATAATACGCAGACAAATATCTTATAATGTAAGTGCATTAAACCACAATATGCATTTTGATGAAAACTTGAGGGATGTAAATGTAAATGTGGAAATAACAGAGTGTAGAAGCTTGAGGTGCAGACAGATTTATTTATTTTATCAAACAATAATAATGGCTTACGTGACGGAGATTCATGAACGAAGATAAAGGCCGATGCTTCCATTTTTCTTGAAAATTATTAAATCCATTTCACTCAATAATAAATCTGATATCTACCATCAACATTACATCTACACGGCATACAATTGTTTAAAAATCTCGCTATATTTTTTTTTACAAATCTAGTCAAATAATAGTTTGATTCATTAATTTTTTCCGATTTATCAATGAATTTACTAAATAGGAGAAAATATTTCACTTTCCTCTTTCGTACGATAATTAATGAATTGACAAAATTTGGATGAAAAATATTCGTAAAAATATCAGTCGAACGGTATTTACATGAAAAGGGGAATGTAGTGCCGATATTAACAGTGAACCAACAAAGCCATTTCTATGGCTTCAATGTATGAAAGAAATGTTGAAACGGCAGTGTGGGAATTGGATTATCTAAGGGTAACGAACGCCACGTAACGAAAACAAACATAAATAACTATTCACATTGATAAATAAACAAAAATAATTAAGAATAGTCGTAATGATGAAATTATTATTTTAACTCCAAGTATGATTTTATCATGATAAAAGAGACATTTCTTCCCAGGCGATTTCACTGATTTGCCACAAACATTCTAAGAAATTTGTTTTTAAATTTCAGATATTTTAAAAAGCATTTTCAATTATGCAATTTAAATGACGAATCGTTTCAATTTCAATTAATTCCTCCGTTCTTAATATAGCCGTGCAAATATTGCTTTAAAATTCGAGTTAAACAGCTTATTTAGTAATTTAAATAGGCTTGATTTACATTCAACTGGTTAAAGGCGCGTCTCGTGTTATTCGGCAAAAATCCGAACAATAAAGGCATATCAATTTTCTTGTGTCATCCTGAATAACGTGACATCCATTTCATCACAAAATAACGCGCGACAGGGTTGACCAAGGATTTGAGAGTAAAGAGAAAAAGCAAATTTAAACGAAAAAAGAAATAATGAAAAAATGAAAAAACAACAAAAAATAGAAAAATTCCTTTCACTCTCTATTGAACGAACGACTAACTCGCTGAATCAGATTTCAACGAAGCGACGCGCTTTTTATTATTGCGTTATCGCATTTACGTTTTGCCGTATATGTCTCGTCGTATGTGTATTTCGCATTTTCAGTTAAAAAAGAAAAAAGAAAAAAGAAAAAAGAATAAAGAAATGAATGAACGCATATTTATGGCAATTATGATTTTAAGTCTATATTTATTTATTTATTTTATTTTTTTTTTTTTTTTTTTTTTTTTTTTTTTTTTTTTTTCAACAATTTAGCAGGAACAATTAACTCCATGTAGTGATTTCAAATCATAATGGATAGTTGTGTTTTGACTGTTATAACTACATAATATTATGTAACATAAACAATTCGCTCGAATATTCATTTGTTGTACTGTTTAAAACAACTCTATAGATCATACTTATAATATATAAGGCCGGAAAAGATGAATATTTTATAAGCTTTCTAAGAAATTTTAGACGTTATGAATAATAATGTGTCTGCAGCAAAAATGCGATCTAATATTACATGTTTAATAATGGAAATTTTGCGACAGATGCCGCATTTTTATGACATCATAGACTTTATAAATTTAAACACTCTCGGGCAATACATTTGCAAAAGCTTTAATGAAAAGCGAATTTGTACACGTAATGATTCTTTAAGGAATTCAAGTGAAATTTATATCACTAATCCAAGTTTGAAAAGAAATTTATGGGCAAATATACATTTGCAAAATAATGTTATTATAAGTTAAAAGTTATACGATAGAATTATATATTATTATTACACGAATTTTATTTCGTACTTTCATTTATATTGATTCGAATGGTACGTTTATCAAGTCTTTCATTTATTTAATAAAACGAATCTCAGCATTCGAGAAAAAAACAACAAATAAGCCAATAGAACACACTATGTTAAATACAATAAATTTAATAGAAAGGACAATAATTTTATAGTAAATAGAATAAAAACATAATAAAAACAATAATAAAAGGACAATAAATTTTATTCTAACTGCCTCTGGAATCTAGAATCAGAATACTTGCACATTTCATTATAGAAATGGACATTTTCATATACTATGTAAAATCATATTGTTATCTCTGTTTTGCTCAGACAAAAGTGTAACGTTCCAATCCAATCCGCGTTCCGCATATGGATATTTTAAAACGAATCAGTTGAAAAATATTCTATTGTTTTGAATTTACGTTTACCGTATCGTTTGGAGCTATATTTTGGTAGATTTTTAAAACATTTTAAAAATTGTTAAAGAAAAAGAAACAATAAAAATTGTTCACCATGCGATGTTAAATATTATAATTATTTTCAAAGGAGATTTTTCATTTGCTAGAGTGTGTGTTTACAATATAACAACCAATATTGATATTAGTTTATCACAATTATTTGCCACATATTATTAAGTAGTTTTATCATATTATCACATTATCACATCTTAATAAGCCGAATGTTTACTTCTTGATAATAATAACTCAAAAACTTGCCACGCGATACAAAAATTATATTCGTAAAATGTGTTTATTTGTTTTTTGTTTGAATTTATCGATAATAAGTATTTTAAATATTATTTTATATGCCCATCCATATCCATAATCCAAACAGTGAAACAAATATTTTTATAACGTATTTTTTATTTACATAATATTTTTTCATAAACTCAAATTTTTATTCACAATTATTGAAAATGTCTATTTAAATATATGTTTAAATAAAAATATTTTTCATCAAATTTATATTCAAGTATTAATAGTTAATTCTATTGGTGGTAATACTTTCATTAGCTTTCCAATAAACTTTGTTCAATGTTATTCTCGTGTACTTTTATTTACATGTACTTACTAAATGTAAATGTTGAGATTGGTTTTCCTATGAATTTACTAATGCATTATTATTATTATTTTATATTATTATTATTAGTATTAATTATAAGAATTTTATTTTGTAATGAAATGGCCATAATTGTGTAAATTAACAAATCAATAATTATAGAATATTATTAATAATTTTAAACAATTTTTTTTTTTAATGAAATTGATATTGATGCTTATATTTTCGTTATGAAACAAAAAAAAAAAAAAAAACATTTAGATTGATTAGATCGTTTATAAAATTTTAGAATAATTTAAAAACTTCAAATTGAATAATTACAGATGGCATACGTATAACTAAAGTGTTGTAATTTTTTCAGATGTTTTTTAGATGTTTTTTAGATGTTTTTTAGATGTTTTTTTGACAATTATTTTTACGGTGAATAATCGTATAAAATTTAGCATATAAAATATAAGAATATCTTATCTAAAAAATTATAGACTTTGTATTCTACTAAGCAATGCATATATTATTAATTATATATTGGTAATATTGTAACTAAAGTAATAACCTATAATACGTCTCATTTTACATTTGTAGATAATGTAAACGTTAAATAGGAAAGAACTGCTGGTAATATGAATGTTATTTATCTATTAGTATATTACGGTTATTTATTTTAATAATAATAATAATAATAATAATAATAATAATAATAATAATAATAATAATAGTAATAGTCATGATGATGATGATGATGATGATGATGATGATGATATTTATACGAGAGTCTCCATATTGGCATAGAACAAATAGGTATTATTAGTATTGACGAGTATTACGTATTAATTCAAAGTTCTTAAATTAAAAAAATATTATTTCATACGAATAAGTCGAGTAGCTTCGATTTTTATTTAGCTAATAAACAGTCAATGAAGAAGCGAACCGTGTATTTTGACATTTAAAAATTTCAACTAAAATACTATTTATGCTGGATACTTTCTAATATTTAATCATCGTTAGTCATCTCAATCTTTAAACATAAAATTGATCTTGAGAAAAAAGTCGTCAATAACACCAATCCATTAAAGCTATTTTCTAATTTTCTATACAATTGATCCATTGATCGGCGATCTCCATACATTGCAATAGATAATGTATAGAAAATCAACGTTGTTTTCTATCGATAATATTTCACTTGATTTTTAAGCATCAGAGTACTAATTGTAAAAAATACGTACGAATACGAAAGTTCACAAGTATCATACGTTTTAATCTTTTCTCGTGTGCGTTAATTCTCGCTCAATTACAAGTTGAAATACAAGTAGGCTGCAAGTACAGTGGTCCAATTGTGGCTACGCATTTAATTGAAATTCTCCGTATCGAAGCAGCAAAACTACCGAACTAAAACGCCTTTAACTTCAACCCCCATTACATTTATACATACACGCATAAGCGCTCGTTCAAATGTTATATCGTATTATAGGAAAATGAAAATTCCCACGCTTCGTGGCTTAGGCATTACGATGAATTCTACCTCCCTTATTCATAACTCGATAATACGCACTCAATAATATCCTTTGTTATCCGAATCGAGACCGCCGGCAATTGGAATCGATCAGCCCGATAGTCCAACAGTCCCTATGACGACGATGGTAAGATAAATACGTCGGTCGGGTGAATCGTTGTAACTAGCTAAAGTCGCGTAAATATCGGCGCGGGTGCGCGTTCGTTAAAGGGCGCCGACGTCGAGGTTCGCGTGTCGAATTCAGAAGCTGCACTAACTCGACGGCTTTTGCCGCGCTACCGGCTTCTCTGCTCGACGCCTTCTTCTCCTCACTCCTTCCATTGGGCGTGACACATACGCGGCCGGACACATAAACGAGGAGGCCCACCGATCCTAATACCTCGTCACGTACGCTTACGCGCATAAGCATCGGACGCGCTCTTTGCGTTCTTTCACGTGGCGCGAGGGCCGTTTACGCGCGCCCCTCGCCAATCCTTTGCTCCACTTCCGGCTTTGAAGGAGGCGCGAGGTGCTCGACTCGAGTCCGTGTTTTTTCTTTCTTCGTTCTTTTATCTCGCCAGCGCCGAGATCTCCACCCTCTTTGTCGGCTATTGCGATTTTTTTCCTGGCGTGCCTGGCCTGAGTTAGATGATGAATAAGGAGGGGCTGACGACACTTTTATAATACTTATGCTTTACGTATTATATTGATAAGAACTTTTTTAGGCGTGTGCGTCAGGCTCGTATTAGTCCTGAAACGTGTCTTCGGTATTATGAGCGATTCTTTAATTGATAAGCAAACAGAATTCATTGACCTCGATACCGTTGTTGTTGTTGTTGTTGTTGTTGTTCTTAATAGTAGTGCTCCTCCCGTTTCTCGCGTCTTTGACATTCCACTGGGAGTTTGTTAAAAGTACGATTCTCGGTAATGGTGCAATTAGGTTAGTCATTCCAAGGTCCTTGACTTTTTCATGATTCCATTATAATGTTAATATTCGATTCACGAAACGCCTTTTTCACGGATAGAGAATCTTATTCTGAATATTAAAGCAACTGCCATTTTAATTCTTTATATATATATATATATACATACTTTTCATTTCTTTTCTCTTCTTATTAATGACTGTTCTCCTTTCGTAAAATGGTATTATTTCCGTAGCTTTATGGACGAAACGTCATGGTGAAATACTAGCAATTTAATTTTACATCTTATACCGCAATTCTGATTTAATTTTGTACTGTCGGATTAATGTCATACACGCTAACTCAGGATATAATCTAACTGAGTGCACTCGTATCGCTATAACATTTGAAGACACAATATATTCCTGTAGTATTGCTATATTGTTACAGTTATTGTAAGCTTGGTGCATTGCTATGCAGACTGACATTCGGGACAAACTATGTTTATTGAATTGCTTCTAGGTAGGGACAGCAAAGCAATAATAATTATTCTAAATATAAGACTTTTAATATTATGAAGTTGACGAAGTTTATAGTAAGCAATAACAAATTGTTAGCTAGGCAACAACTAATCGTATTCAATGGTTACATTTCATATTCTATATGAAATTACAATCGCTTTAATATTTTTTTCCATAATTTTGTTTTTCAAGTTACAATAATTTTCATGAAATACAGCTCACGTTATAAAATTCAGCTAATATTACAAAATATGCTTTGATCTGTATTTCAATAGTAACAACAAATGATAATAATAATAATGCTAATGATGATAACGACGATAATGGTCGTGACAATAGAATGTCAATGCAATTAATACATTTCCAGATGTTCATATTTATATATCTTTTAGGTAAAGAACAAAAGTAGCAACTCGAAAATGCAAAATTTGTTAACATTAGACAATCACTTTTCACTTTTGCCAGTTGTAATAATAACTCTTCAACATAGAATCATGACAGAGGCATTATAATGCCAGGCATAAGCAAACTATATATATACCTTCACATACAACAAGTACGTATCCTTCATTCGTATCTAATTTGAAATTATTTTTAAATTTTCACATTTTTTGTCACAAAAAGTAATGAAAAATTACCAGGTTGATGAAAGAAAAATTACCCTCAAATAACATAATCTGGCCATTTTAGACGATTCTTCGAATAAATTAGTAAAATCACTATTATCAATTCATATCAATTATCAATACATAATTTTTTTTACAAGCATTATAATATCGTTCGCTAATATTCTAATTTAGATAATTAATAAGGGAAGTACTGTTTTATATTTCTCATCTTTTATCAATAATTTGAATGTGTTATCCAAGAAACATGTCATATGTAAAAAAAAAAGTAATAAAAAAATCTAAATGTACTCATAATAAATATTAATTTTTTTAAACAAAAAAATTAAGATATTTAGCTTTTTCTGCAATGAATATGCAATTTGAAAGTTTAATAGTTATATACTGCCAATAACTTTATACTATATCCAACAAAATAGGCGAATACTTATTATAAAATACGGTCGTTAACACTCAAGGAGTAATTGATTAATTTTTATTATAATCAAGATGTTTAGGTCTAAACTGTTGACGGGACGAAAATTTGTGACGGTATGTTTTAATTGTGCGCAAAGCCGTTAAACGATAATAGCTAAAGGATTTATGAGAAAGTGCGTTATTAAGTGGTGGTATATGTTACTGGCAGTATCAATGATATTTTTTTTTTTAACAAATTAAATGATTTATCCGCTATTTATCCTATTCGCGATTCTAACAAGCTTGTTTTTCAAAACATAACGAACTGTGTTAAATAAGTTTTTAACACCCCAATGTTTAAAAATATTAGCCTTCAAATTAATTAATACATAATGACCTATTCATCATTATGCGAATATTTTAATTACGAATGCGATATTCTAGTATTTTCGGAACTATTCAACATTTAATTGATCTGTATGTTATGAGATAAAATGTCAGAACTTCATAAGCAGTTCGTTATATGTCACAAAGTTTAGCCTTCAGATATTTTATCAAAGCTTTACTATTTATATAATGTTTTAGATATATTATCTACTGCCAGATTATTTACTACAAGTGTAAAAGATAATTCGATGAAATATCAATAAAAGTGCGCTTTCTATACAATTATTTTCTTACATTTTCTAAAGCAAAATAAAAACAAAAAAACAAAACAAAACAAATATAAATAATTAATAAACAAGAAAAATCAAAACCTGCCTTAAATCTAATAAATTAAAATTTTAATAAATAAAATATTTACATGAATAATAAAATAACAACTAGTTATATAATAACAAGTTGATATAAGTTAATTTAATAATAATTCTATTATTGTTGTAGATACTATAATTGGTATATTAGTTCAATCACGAAAAATATATAAAAGTTAAAACATAAAAGGTATTAAAAAAATAAGGTCGTGTTATAGGAGTCAATTTCAAATAAATGAAATAAATTTTTTATTCTATTATGTGACAGAAAAGAAGTTGTCCTTTATCACGTTCTATTGAAATTGAACGGTTTGATATTATCAATCAACTTTATTAATTAATTCCTTATTTTGTCCATTTCATTCGTGGGGAAATAATTTCTTTAATTTGAATTTAAATAAATCATTTAAATTAATTTTATAATTCATCATAATACATGTATAATTTTCCAGATACTTTATAAAACTGCTCTTAATTTGTTATTAATGTAACAAATATTATTACAATTATTTAGAATTTTTATTTGAACCTTTATGTAATTTATAAGCAGTTTAATACGACATTGAATAGAGCATCTACATAACGTAATTAGTCGGTAAATCATAACCCAACCGAAGTAGCAATTTATCTTTAAATAAACATAAATTAATGAAAATAAATCTTTATATGCATTTAAAAATAAAATAAATTTATAGATTATTACAATTTTCTGAACTTATATTTATTTTTAGTTTTCAGACCACAAGCTCCGTGATTTTCTCTTACAACAAATGGTAGATTTTATTTCATTTTACTCCGCATGGGGAAAGTAATTTAATGTTAAATTAGAAAACAGAAAATCTAGAAACAACATTTAAATAATATAAATAAAATTCATATAAACAAAATTGTATTTTTCGTTATTTTAATTGGATTGTACGCACTGTATTTTCTATGTACTATATTCGCCAAAAAATTAAAATCACATTTTGTTACTGCTATTTTCGGTATAGAATTTATTCTTTATTTAGCTAATATTTCGAATAATATCTACGAATAAAAAACCTATTATTATCAATTGTATAATTGTTCACTCTTCTCTCTTTCATTTTATGTGCACAATACTTTGTACCTTCATTTCAAACGGTGGTAGTCCTTTTCAAATGTTTGACCCCGTATTTACAATCCTGTTTAATCACATTAATCACACAAAAATGCATTTCGAAATCTTAGCACAATTGAATTTCTTTTATGATCCCATACACTCACTCCAGTTCATTCGCATCTGTGTAGTTATCATCGCTGGAATTTGACGGTATCGCCTAATTACACATTTACAATTGAAGCTCTGTTACCCGATATTAATATCTCAATCACCATGCCCTATCATTTCAACTGCAGATACGTGCTATAATTTTCATTCGTTTTGATCAATTAATTATCAGTGTACATTTACGTTTTTTATTTTATGTCAATAGTATATTTATTATAGATTGATCACAAATTAATAATTAATATTTTAGAATATAAAGCCCTTTGGATTATAATCGAGTTTTATATTTACTTAAAATACATTAGGCTTTAGATTTGAAAGAGTCATTCTAAATAATTTAATATATATTTATTAAATTGCTCGAAGAGCTTTATAGCTTTATATATATATATATATATATATATATATATATATATATATATATCGTAAAGAAAAAATTAAAAGATTTTATTTTATAATATATAAAATGTACTTTCATTGTTCTAAACGTACACTTAATAGAAATGGCTCTATTTGTATTGTTAAAATTTCAGTTACCGATTATGAAGTTGTTCTGCTTGCTTTAAAAACTATTTTGTCAAGTAAAAGACCAGCGAGGGTCATTAAATAAATATAAATTTATATAATTAATTGTTTACATTACGATAGTATTGACTAACAGCTGAAAGCTGAAAATTGTATTTTCATTATTAAGTGTGTGTATGATTTAAATAGAAAAGTTTAATAATTGGAACAAGCATTAACGAATTTTTACAACATTGCGTATGTTTGATGATATTTTTCACAGCCTTAGATACATTATTGTACATCTGCAAGAAAACTATACATACTTAAAGGAGATGTTACGGATTTAGAAAGAATTTATCGTAAAGATTATCATGGATAAAGCGCTGAAATAGTCAATAAAATGAAAAAATTAGAATAAAAATAGAATGAAAATAATTAAACACTGTTTACGAAAATACGTACTCCAAAAATCATAATAACTATTATTTGAAATACATACGAAACAGGATAGAATTGGAAATTATATTTCTTAGGCGATTCCATTTAACATGGAACTTTAAGTTTGCTAAGCCGTAAGTGTCCATCTCATTTAAATTTTAAAGCTCGTTTTAACAAAAGACAGTTTTTGTTATTAATTACTAGTTTAAGTGTCGAAAGAATTGCTAAGTTGATTAAAACCCATCAAAAGCAATATTCATAAACGAAAAATTAGAAGATCAGAAAGTAAAATAGAATAAGCCAAATGCCACTGAGAGAATAATTGAATATTGTAGAGGGTTAGAAAAAGCCTTTTTTTCTATTACACATAAAATGTGTTTTTTCTACTTTTTGTTTCTTCTATTTTCTACAAAGTCCTCCAATTCTACAAATTTTTTTCCAATGAAAAAACTTAATAAAAACGATACCCGTTACTATCATACATTCATTACAATACATCAAAGCACAAAACTATTCCTTAAACTTATAGAATTCGATTCAAATCTATGCAAAGTTAAGTGAATTCGCCATGGTGGTTATTCCTTACCATCTGAATTACATAATGATTTGGTCATTTTCTATCCTAGTATAAATTTTACACCAAAAGGGACATTCTTTCATAGGTGATCGCTTTAACCCAGTTTCTAATGAATCTCGCTCGCGACAATCGCAAACTTTCGCATTTTCATTGCGTAATTCTCATAGAGACTCCCCGGATGTGGCGCCACAATGTCGACATTGAATTTGCCCGTGACATAATTGTGCTTTGGTCCCCAGGCGAGAAACTTGCGACCGCAAGCTCCCTTTGGTATTGTTTTCGTGACTGGTACGTTAAACCCTTGACTCGCGTGATGTCCACCACTGAATTTACGAGTCTGAAATACATTGTCCTCGTCGCGGGCTTTTGCCGCTGAATTGTTTTGAATTACGACCTCTTAACGTACACGCCACTATTGTCGCGAATTCGTTTTAGCCTGCATCGCTGAATTTTAGAAAAATTAATGGGTTTCCCGTGAAACGCGTGCTTGAGAAATAAGCCGTACTGCTGCAAGATTCGAAAACTCGGTGTCAAGCCTTCAGTTGTCACTGTGTGATTAATTCGATTTATCGCGAAATGTATTCTCGCGAGCAAATACTTTTTTTTTCAGATGAATTTTCTAGTTAATTGGAAGAATTCATGAGTCCTGAGGCCACTGCATGCGCTTTAGCTATGTTTTCATGAAAAATTTTTGTTTTGAAAATAAAATAAAAGAAACATAACGAACGTATCGTATTTAAAAATGAATCCATCAAAGTGAATTTCATACTTAGGTCAAAAGTTTTTCATACGAATGCTGATTGAAATGTAATAGTAACTACAAATAAATGGAAACTTAATCTATGAATATCGTTTTTACTCTTTTACATTAGATTTTAACGGAAATCTACGTTTACGGAGAATTTACATAGTGTATTAATGGCAAAATATCTAATGATGTAGAGTGGACAATAACTATAAGATAATTGAAAATACTTAAAATTAATATCAAAAGTATGAAATCGACACTATTTCATTCATTTGTTGTTGTTGTTGTTTTTGTTGTTGTTGTTGTTGTTGTTATTATTATTATTATTGTTATTATTGTTGTTATTATTGTTGTTGTTGTTATTATTATTATCTTCATCATCGTCAGCCGTCATAATTATTATTATACAAGATTTGTCAAAGAAAATATGATTATGTATGATTGATTTTTCGATAATTCCTATAATAATCATTTAATCTTACTAAAAAATGTATGTAATAGATGATTGATAGCCTGTAAGTTTCAACGATCTGAGATCGTACATTATCTCCAACTCGTAATTACAAACTTCTAAAAATCAATTGTCTTACTTATAATTTAGACTACGCTTTTGCAGATAAATAATCTAGTTCTTTTTCCAGTTTATCTAGCGTATTCAGGCATCGCGTGCATTCCAGCTCAAAAATATCGTTACGGTGGTAAATTCAAAAATTCTTTTATTCATCATCGGTGCGACGAACGCCAGCTCTAAATTAAAATAAAAACACCAGCGCCAACATCATTGATGCAATGTCTCCCATGAAAGATTCATTATCACGAAAAAAATAATTTCTACTTTTCAAACAAATGCAAGCACTGTGATTACGCAAAAGAGGCCAGTCGTTTCTCAAGCCTCGACACAACGTAAATATAAAACAACTGGATATAAGAGCACAAGATAGCAAAGTGACTCCACGGATGTTTGTAGGTTAAAAATCTAGTGTTACAATGAGCGCGACACAAAAAGCTCCGAGTGTGAGAATCTTGAGAACAGAGAGATCTTGCGTTAATTAAGTGCTTGGCTGGGTCGACGTATCGCGTTTCCACCTTTTGTGACTTCGAAGCCTACCACCGGCGCAAGAGATGCGTGGTGCGTTACACGCCTGTGCCTGATAGGTAATACATACGGGATGGTAAATTCTTCGGTCCGCTGACATTAATGACGCATTCACGTCCTCGTAAAATTGCACCCTGGTCTCCCTCGCGCCATTATACCCACGACCTGCCTTTAACTTTTATTCGGATTTTATACTCTTTCTCTCTCTCCCTCTCCCTCTCTCTCTCTCTCTCTCTCTCTCTCTCTATATATATATATATATATATATATATATATATATATATATATATATTTATTTATTTATTTATTTTGCGGGTTACGCTCTTGCTCACGGAAGTGAGTTTGATTGTCGGTGATGAAATTTCATGTGGTGTCTTAATCCAAGATATGGAAAATCGATCAAACATTATTTTAATCGAGTGAATTAACAAGGTATCAGGGCTCATTGTTAAAGCAAAGATTTTATTATCATATCGTCTCTAAAGCTTAATATTTGTTACTATTTAATTAGCTTTATGTGGAGCGTGATACACGAGGAAAAACAAATTTTACTGAAAGCATAATGGAAATTTTGTATTATTTCATCTTTGTTAATTTTATCGGAATTACTTTTCCAGCTTTTACTTTATTAGTTTTTTGTTTCTCTTTTTTTTAATTTTTATTTTCTATTTTATTATATAAAGGAGGGACGCCGGTGGGGGGGGGGGGGGCGGGGGGGGGGGGGGGGGGGAGACTCGAGTCTTCCAAGTGTATATAAAAGTCTTTTTCTTAATCTACCATATCACGTTGTACTTGTATTGTCGCTCTTAAACACGAACACACTGTTAAGTGCACCTCTATATAGGAAAAAAGCATTTTTATAATTTCAATTAATTCACTAAATCTGCCGGTTCAATCTGCATTTGCCTGACTATTAAATGGAAAAACAATCGCGAGCATGTAATGCAACTTTATTAAAGAGCTTTGCGTTAATGAAGAGAATTTTACAAAATTTAAGGTACAGTTTTCTAAAAAAATTTCAAAAAGCTTTTACGCTACATATTGCACGACTCTGTTTGCGCAGGAGATAAGGCTCTTAAACTATTTAAGTGATTCCGGTCTCCGACGAGTGAAACGCTACAGAATTATAACGGCGTACTTCCTTATGCTATACTTAACAGGACATAAACGAACGATTTTGACATTTCAATGGGGAACCACGGCATTTGAATAAAAAATAAAAAAAAAATAAATAACTATAATAGCGATGTTGAGAGCTGACGCTAATATTATTCTATTGTACATTGAATACGAAGAGCTCACTATTCAATAGATAGCAATACATAACAATACTTTTTGGATAATTAAAATAATTTAAAACAATTAATCTGCGACTGCAAAGATTCAAATTAACTTTCCATTAATTCAAATGCAATCCAGAATAAATAGATTTATAATGTTCTTTATTAAAAAAATAGACAAATATTATTTTAAAAAGTATAGAAGTTCAAAATTTAAGTTTTTTTTCTTTTTAAAAAAATTTATTCTTTTCATTGATTTTTATATTTTGTACGCATTTTTTTCTATATGAATTTATATATAATTATGAATATCACGAGCAAATTAATCTTCATCATCATAAATCAAAATTTTCTTAGTATTAAAAATGTTGAATTAATAAAGATTTACTAAAGCAAAATATAAAAAAAGTTTTACAATACAATATTACACTTGCAAAGAATTTAATTTATGACACTAATGATGTATAGTTCAAACTTTTTTCTGAATGTGTTAATTATTTTTTGCGTATTGAGCAGTCATAATATTATTTCATTCGTCTATGCATGAATGAAAAAAGTGGCTTTAGAATTTGTAATACACTGGTTTTATGTAATGTTTTATTACTTCTTACGTTAATACTTAAGAATGAAAAGGTAATTCATTAATATACTTTTATATAAAAATTCTAGATAAATCATTTGCAATATGATTTTTAAATAAGAACAAACATAGGCTTTCCAAGTTGTTTTATTGTTTTGTGGCATTCGTTAATACAAATAAACATTTTAATAAATAGAAAGTATTT
This sequence comes from Ceratosolen solmsi marchali, assembly GCF_000503995.2. Lineage (NCBI taxonomy): Eukaryota > Metazoa > Arthropoda > Insecta > Hymenoptera > Agaonidae > Ceratosolen > Ceratosolen solmsi. The sequence continues at coordinate 5,886,682 of NW_011948425.1, read as the reverse complement.
ACCATATTATTTATATTTTCATAAGCTAAATAAGTATCACTAATGCTGAATTTATACAAAGTCTATAGTAACAATGAAATACTATACAAACAACTTTCTTACAAATTATTATAATTTATAAAAGCAACAACACTAATGATGAAATATTATAAAGACAATGAATAAAATTGTAAGGATTCTGACTAGTCGGTACTAAATTTGAGTCCTGATTGTCGCCATTTAACAGCACATCAGAACAATTGCTTTCATCAATGTAATAATGCTTCTAATTATTTCATTTTTAGCCAGCCTTATATATACATGACTTTATATACATTCATTCTCTTCATTTTTAAGCGTGTCAATTTTAAGTATTGTTTTTTATTTCTATTAAAAATTTAATGCCATATCCGATTATAAAGATATTAATTTTCAGTTATAAATTCAATTTATTTCAACTCTTTACTCCAGAATGATATAATTCAATATTCGTTAATTAGCAATCACGATTAAAAAAAAAATTAATTTTTAATATAAAGGGAATGTTCTTATAATTAATGATAATGTTGTAGAATAATTATCGTTTTACATAAGCTGCATTAAAACAATTATTACGAATTTTTCATCGATTGTATATGTCAGGAACGGATAACAAATGGCAATGTTCAAAATTAAATTAACAAATAGTGGTAAAAATTTGCAATCAACACACCAAGTATAAAGAGTATATCGGTAATTTATATCGTAAAAGTCTAAACATTAAAAATATATGACAATTATAAAAATTATATATTTGAAATGCACGCAAAGCAATTAAAGCATTAATTAATTAATATTATGCAATTGAAGGAAATGAAACTTTTAAAATATCACTTTCATAAAGATTCGTGCGTAATATTCTTAATTAAAAGTAATTAATAATTTTCTTTTATTAAAAACTTTATTAAAATGAACGATATTCAAAATATTTACTTTAATATATAATGGTACATAGATTAATTACTTTATGTAAAATTATGCCATAAGACTTACTACCCTGGCCAAATGCATTATAATATAATTACTTTTTCATTAATTACTTAAACTACCCTATCATAAATTACTTTATCGTACTTACTTATAATAACTTCGTTTATTTTAATCCTTACTTTATTTACATAATAAAATATTGCCCGTTCGCATTGAACTCTTAATCCTTTGTTAAATATGGTTGAACATACCATTAAAATAATCTAGTTTTAATCTAGATACTATCTGACAATTAATTAGAAGAGAATGCGAAGAGAAGGTACGCGAAAGGCTTACTAAAAATTGCGATTTTATTTAACTTGTTGCATATTTAGTTCGTAAAAGCTTATAGAAATTAAAAATAGTATTATCATACTATTTGCTAAAATATGAAAAATATGTTAAGAATACATAAAAAGTTTATAATGTATTGTTCATCCTTACAAAATATAACTATATCTTAGCAAGTTTTTTGTTAATACCGTTTTTATTTATATTTCCAAAATAAGTAATTGCGCAATGATTCTGTACATAACAGAATTCTATTTTACCGATATTACGAATCTTTTAATAATATTTTTAATATAATATATTTCAATTAAAATTCTTTTTCTTTTTGTATTATGTATAATCATATATCTTATGAAAGGCAGATGGATTTACTTATAAGTATAATAACGCTATTTTTAAATTATCTTAAAATTCTACAATTTTATTGATCAGCATTCTAACTCTTTTTCGTAACTTCTACATTACCTACGTCAAAGCTTTACAATAAAGTATTTTCAAAAAAATCTTAACAAAGATATCATCATCTTTAAAAAATAGATGCTTTTTTATGACAATTTAATTTACTAAAAAATTAATAATTGTAAATTTAATATTTTTGTTAAGTTTAATTGAATTTAAAAATATTGTGTTTAATAAAATTAGAAATCTGGGTTTTGAGGTTGGAGCATCTAACCTTTACGAATATCAACAATGCAAATAATTTAATAAAATTATTTACCAAGGAATTAACAATAATTTGAACATGCAAAAATTAATACATGCGTGGATGTGTACATATTTATGGTTTAGAAGAATTATTGTAAAATGAACAGTAGAGAAAGATTTCAAAATAATTATGAAAACTATATGTTTTATTTATTTTTTTCTTTTTAACTAACTGCAAAACCAAACTACACATTTTTTTTTAAATTACATGTAATTCTATTTAAATACTTTCTTACATTTTACTAATTTCATTAATGTATTTTGTATTGTATAAAAAATAGGAAATTTATAGAATTATAGCTTAAAGAATACTGTTTAAATAAATTATTTTTGTTTAAAAAATGCAAAATCGTACAATATAATTATTTTTTACTTTCTTTAATGGCAAGAATTTTCACGAGGGGATTGGTGCTCAGTGCATAAAATTAAAATGAAATTAGTTTTATAAATACAATGTGCATAATACATTTTACAAAATCATAATGAATTGCATCATTTCATAGTAATAGAACAAGTAATCAAAGGATAATGAAAAACTATTTAAATTAGTTTGTATTCGATATTTCTTAGACAACGTAGATTAAAATAGTTATTAATAATTATTATTTGTTCTTTTACGTAAAAAAAAAAAAAAAAAAAAAAAAGAGTGAGAAAATTGTTTAGAAAATTATTGAATTAATAATCATCGCACTACGTAACTAAAGCATTGCTAAAACGTATTTGAGCTACTACAATGAACACAATTCCCATAAGGTTTACCAGAATGATCAGAATTGACAATTTGGCATTGATTTGAAGCCTCTTCATTCCTGTACATTACTGACAAATTTTTTTTTATACACTTCTTTGTGTAATTGTTTATAGAAAGATTCAAATATTTGAATACTATACCCAAAGCACATCTACAAGTTATTCGTGAAAGTCATGTGACGATATTAAAAGGAAAACATTTTAATATCTATACCTGTGCGAATATAGGTGTACGGACAATAATCTGGTGTAAATTCTAACTAAGATACCATTAAATCCAATTTGCTTATTACATTTTTGTGATCAGCTGCAGTATACTGCTATTTTCTCACGAAGATGTTAGTTTGATATATAGGTTAGGTATATATATATATATATATAACATAAACATAAGAATTTACTAATGTACTTGATTTTAAAAAATGGTCTTCATTTACACTTAGCAATTAAAGATGATGTTTTATTTATTTTTTATTTGAGAGAATAAACACTTTTGGCTTTTGTCTGAAGTTCTCTCTCTCTCTCTCTCTCTCTCTCTCTTAAAAAAACTATTCTTAATGTAAATGATCCTCAGTCCAGATATTTCTTCTTACATGTCCACTAAAACCGTTGTATACATGCAACTTCGAATACGAACGGATAGAGAAAGTCAAAAAGAAATGCCGTGTTTTTATTGCGTTCACGCAAAAACAGTCTACACGTTCTTTACAAAAATGAAGTTAATGAAAAAGCATCTCTGCCCGGTGCTTTACAAGCGCAAGTACTTACTTGCTCTGAGAAATTTTTAAAAAATTATTATGATGGGTAAATTTATGAGTTTTTAAGAGGGGATGTATTTGGTAGGATTATGGTTGCATAAGGCTGTCTCTTTTTTCCCATAAATTACAGGTCATTTTACATTAAAAAGCACGAAAGGCCAAATTAAGAAACATTGTCTAAGAGAAGACTATTGTTCTAATGGTACAGAGTACAATAACACTGCCAACTAAATGTTTGAATTTATTTGTAATTTCTCCCTCTCTCTCTCTCTCTCTCTCCTTTTCTCACGAAAATTTACGAAACTCATACGATACTTGGAATAATAATACTATGGAGTAAAAGGCAGCGCTATGAGTGGGAAAACGAAGAAACTACTGTTGTTTCACGCAACATTTGTTCTCTTTAAGGCGCTAGTGTTTTCGGATGTGCAAAGGCGCGTCAAACAAATTAATAAATAAACTAAATTATCGATATTTTCTAAATTTATTAATAGAAAAAATTTGTTATTATAATATCATTATAATTTTAAGTCACTGAAACGTTTAAAAGTAATTATTTGCATAATTGTAAATCGACATTCATAAGATAATGGGAGGATTTACATTTTGATTAGAATGTGTCCGTATGAG
>NW_011948425.1:5866875-5882551 GCF_000503995.2 Ceratosolen solmsi marchali | reverse complement strand
GTGTGTGATAACGTTTAGAAATATAATTTTTAGAAAAAATCTTATTAACGTCGGACATTCAAAATTTATCTTATAATCTGAAAATATCCAATGCATGGAGGATTATATTTAGAAATAAATAATAAACTCAAGTTTCTATTTTCAATTAATACAATAATACACTATTTCAGAATATTTCAATTGAAATGATAATTATAAGGCACGTACCGTTTGCATTTAACACAATAGTATGGTCAGAGTTGATTATCTTTGTGTAATATTACTTTTTGCAATCTCATACTGTTAACTATTACCTTCTAAATTGTATATTCTAAAATTTTAAAATAACGCAAGAGTGAAATACCGCCTGCATAAATAACAATATACTTATATTATTATGATTGCTTAATGCTAGCGTGCACATTAATTACAAGATACTGCTTTTGAAATGAAATCTTCATCGCATTAATCGTTAACTATATTCATATAAACAGAGCATAAATAACCTACAAAAATAACATATATTAATACATTATATATACTTAAAGCCTGTAAGAAAAAATAAATTGATAGAGTAACGATTAATGGTCTATTTAATTATTACATCTGCCTATTAGATTCGTCCAATACGACAATTATGTAGCGTATAAATTTATTCAGCCCAACGAAGTTTATCTAATTAATAAATGTTCCATTGATAAATATTGAATTTCCATTCCTTTGTCAATCGATCGATAAGTCGTATCCGATAAAATTATCATCCATTACAAATGATATTTTAAAAATTTATAATATAAGACTTGAAAATATCTTGTGGTAAAACATATTAAGTATAAATTGGTATTATACTGAAGCTTATTAATTGTACGCTGTCAGAACTTGAATTTAATTTGAAATTATAATTTGAATTTGAATTTAGAATCCATTCACCACCCAGTGAATAATAAAATAACATAAACCTATACGACTGACTAAGGTATTAACATCTTTGTTATTGGATTAACATTAGAATAAAATTATTAATAAAGAAACTCCCTTATCGTTCACGTTAATGTATGCTTTGCAATTTGTTAGTAACTCAATTTGATAAACATGAGTTTGTCCTTTAAATTTAGAATTACTTATTTTCCATTTTGAATCTACATTTGACTTTGATGTACAAAAGCAAATGTTTGTGCACCGAATGAAATAACACTTTGATAAACACAAGTTTTAAACAAAATTCAATAGATTAACACTGAGTAAGCGAGGGAACAAACAATCGTATTAGTGCAAATAATCAATTACCATACTACTAATTTAAAACGTAAAAATTAATTTCCGTTATCTGACTTTGGAAAATTGTTTTAATACACAAATCCACTCTTTGCCATCCTTATCTCGTTATCATCAACTGAAATTAATACACCACAATCTAAAGTCGCTCGTCGAGCAATAATCCCTTATCAATTACACGGGCATCCTCGCTAATCACATAAAAATCTCCTTACCAATGAGGTCGTCAACAATAATAGGTTAAATAAGCATAAAGATACGTTTCCCCAACAGCGCCCACTAGAGGAATCATAACCAGATAAAGAATTTTAGAGAAGAAGAACGCCAACGAATTGCAAATTCGCAAAGCTTGGCACGTAAAAAGTTCAACACACACGAGAAGGGCCAATAAAAAAAAAATTCTCGTATGCACATCGAGCGGTACGGGAGGAATTGGCAATAGTGTGCTGTCCCCCTTGGTAAATCGCGTCGAAATAACGCCGAGCCGTTAAAAGTTCATAAACATTTAAAACTTACCACTGTTCTGCATAATTTTGACGGTATATCGAGTTGATTTTGGTCTTGAAATTGTTTTGGCAAATTAAAAAAAGAGAGGAGAAATGAAAAAAACGAGTATCCAGAGATGCATTCACATAATTTGTCAGCTCAGTCAGTCGTTGTCGCGCGCCACTTTGGTGTTTGTACACAAAGGAGCAGCTGATGAGGATCGACTGTAGGGCGCATGACGACGAAGGTAAAAAGCCGTTGTGTTGTGCCAACCATAGTTGTTGGCTGCAGGAGGTAATTATTGTGGGACGCGCTTGTTATGCGAGCAGCATTGCCGTGAGAAATAAATGTATGCAAATTTAATTAAGGTTGATTAGGTGAGAGTGTTACGGCAGAGGGACGTTTGCCTACTGTTTGTGAAAATAATTTTGACAATCGGCTCGCTCGATTATCTTTCATTTGCAAGGCAAATACGCCACGCTGTTAATTGTTAAGTGCAAAATGTCAACTGACATTCAATTGGACGATTAATGAATTTGAGAGCAAATTTATAATGCTAGCGTCATAGTCGGCACGCGCTAAAACATTTTAAGTTATCTCGTTTCGTCAGGTTGTCTCTCTGTCTTTCATTTCTTTGCTTTTTTTTTCTTTTTCTCTTTTTTCTTTTCATTTTTTGGAATTAAATTCCCATATCACCGCTACTATCAGCGTTATTGCTGTCGCTACTATTATTATTACTATTAATTGGCAATTACTATTATTAATATTAATATCGCTATAACTATTGCCTTTATCGCTACTACAATCACTATTATTACTACTGCTACTGATGCTTCTTCTTCTACTACGATTATTATTATTATTATTATTATTATTATTGTTGTTGTTGTTATTATTATTATTATTATTATTAGTATTATTAGATATAATAAATCTAGCGACTATGTCGTTATATTTTTTGAGAATAATTTTGAATGTTTAACGGTGCCTATAATAGACAAATTTTATCACATCATTCTCATTTACATTCTTCTATATTTAATTTATCAATAAAATCTCAAAAGTTATATTCCCCTAAACATTATCCTTGTAACGACGAATGATTAAGTAAAAGCAGCACTTAATTGCATCGAGACTCAAAAGTTGGTTTAAACAATATCGTTAGTTTTCGTTTCAATGTTTCAAAATCAATAGTAAGATATATCAATAGTAAGAGTAAGAAGGATGAATTTTCTAAAAGCAAAAGTTTCACTACAATCGGATGATAATCTCTCATCGATACTCAACTCGTATCATGCATTTCCTCTCGTTAACTTCGAGTAAATCGTCCAACATTTTTTTTTAATAAAACATGTATCGCGTTTACTTTATATATGCATTATTTATCCTAAATCGTACATACTTGACACGGAAAAGCACTTCGGATTTTAGATTTTAAAATGTTCAACAAACATACGCTCATTCTACGTAACGGAAGCTTTCGTCTAAAAATAATTCCTTGAGTTCAATTCCGAAATTGATTTACCAAAATAGAAAACGTTTCCTACTTGATGGGTCACAATCGATCTGCACTATCATTTATTTTTATCACACTAGAGAGCGGTTGCAGTCATTGGAGTTAATTATCACTTTTCCGTCTGTTTTTTATTCAACCTAATCTTGATTGATCTAATTTTCCCAGCAAATTGCTTAAATTATTTACGTTTCACGTTTGATTATTATAAATTAAACAAGTTTACCAACAAGTTAGATAAGGTCCATGCAACCAAGACAAAGATATTTCGAGAGTAGACTTAAGTAGACTAAGACAAGATAGTTTAAAAAATAAAAAATTACACGCTATCATACACTATCGTTATCTACAGCTTAAGCCATATAATTTAATATATTACATATGGATTATCATCGACCCTTTAAACATTATTAATTCCAATTTTCTTCCAGAATTATTGCCATTCTAACGAGAAAAAGACAATCCATCCTCGTACATTGATTGCCAAGCGCACGCAACGCACACGGAGAAGCATTTCTCGCCTTAATGCTTGTTAAGTCGAGTGATATTTGGAAAGTTTATGTGGGAATATGCTTATTTAAAAATTTTGGCAGTTAATTAAGCAATCCGAAATAGGCTAATAATTATGTTGCATAAATAACAAATTAAATAAGTCGTTGATATAGTTCATAAACAATTTGCATTTTAATTCGGATATTCATATACTTTCATGCATTTATTTCATCATATCTTTCCATCGATCTTCGCTTTTTTTTATTTTTTTATTTTTTTATTTTTTTTTTTTTCATCACATTGATTAATATTATTTCATTTTTCTTCGAGAAGATTAAGGCTTACGATTAAGATAGTCAGGCAAATAGTTTTTAAGGTGACTTTTGAAAAAGTTATTTATGTTTATAAAGATATTATGTGATTGAAATGTTAATACGATCGATCACTTTCATTTGATTTTCACTGCCTAGTGTCGTTATACAAGGTACAAATAATTCTATTGTAATAATTATCAATCGGCATCTTAATGTAACGACAATATTGTATTATATTTAATATTCCGTTAATAAATGTTGTACTTGTGATTGATAGGTATGCAATGAGTTAAATCGATCGTGGATTATTCAAATATTATATTTATATGTTATAATTATATTTAGCCTTACAATATATAAGAGAAAGTTACAGTACAACAATATTAACGTTTTCTCCCATTATCACTCTATTACGTAATTCTTAATCGATTAGATCATTTTTTTCACATTTCACTTATTATTATCAATTAAAAATTCCAATATCCTGCCACTACCGTACCATAAAATGTTTCTCTCTTCTTTCATAAAAGTTCTTCAAAAGAGCTGCTCACGCGAGAATGTTTGTTATCTTTTATTGCTAACGCTTAAATAATAATTAACTAATAAATAGTTAATTAGATAACCAATGAAAAACTTTATACTAATTATAAATTATAATAATAATAAATTGTTTTATTAATTTTCAAGTCGAATGAGATATACATTAATTAAAATGATGCTTTTGAAGTTTTGTTTATACGTTAAATTGAAATTTAATATTATTTTATGATTATCATAAAACATATATGGAGTTCACTTTGAACTTTGTAGCAACTAAAGTTAAATTTCGTATATTACATATGTATGCAAGTACCTAAAGTTCAAGAAAATAATATTTTTTTGTTTTTTGTTTTCAATAGTGATACTTACTTGGAAAATATGTAAGCAATTCATCATTCGAATAATAATTTCTTATTTAATAAATCTCTCAAAGAAGAACTTTTATAATTTCCAATGGAAAATGCATAAGTAAGTGTAATGGATCCTTAATCTTATTATTTAATTTTGAATTCTCTTCAATTAAACTCCAAATAATTAAGCATTTTTAATGATAATACAATTTGCAATCTAATTAAAATAATAGAAAGATATGAATTCAGATGAAACGACAACAACAACAACAACAACAATAACAACAACAACAACAACAACAACAACAACAACAATATTCTTCTTTTTTTTTATTATTTATTTAAATATCTCATCGTTATATTGTAAAACGTGTGTCGACAATAAGTTTTAACAGTGTCTATTTTAAATTTCTCAAGGGAAACAAAAGTTACTTTTCATTTCCTCGGGGACGCTTTCGACGTGCAATTCTAAAATATCCGATACTTAATATTATTACTTTCCGTTTAAGTCATCAAGAACGATTTTTAAAGAGTGATAAAAGTTTAAATAACGGAAGCTCGCATAAAATGGAAACTTCGAGGTACCCGAAACTTCGGTCGCTTGCCCCGTGATTGCCTATAAAAACTGTAATAGTAATCTAAGGAATAAGCCAAGTCGAAATTCCGTGCAAACCCAGTGGAACATTTATCCCAAGATCGACATTATCATCAACAGGTTACGGAAAGTAAAATTTTTATCACTTTAAGATTTAGATAAATTCATTAATGCCAAGCTGATTAATACAGCGTCATTTTTAATAAATCGAATGTAAAGCAAACGTCAGCAAAATCCTAGGATATTTACAGTGCAACACTCGTAAAAACAAAAAAAACGATGTCTCTATATGGCCCATAACGACTATCGAGCAAACATTGTTGCATTTTTCCTCTTGAGGGACGGAGCAAAAGTCAACCCCACCAGCCTAAAAAGAAAGTACTAGTGCAATTATCCGAACGGCTCGTAAAGCTGCAATGTCAGGTGAAACCTTCTCGCCTAGCACTCTCGCAGTCGCCACCCAAATCCCAAATCACTCGACCGACCCTCTTCCTCCCTCCCGGCCCATCTCGCCCGATCGCCGCAGCGCTGATTAAGAAGTGGCCAGATCGGCGGGGTCGCGTCCCCTCGGCTGCGGTGCGCAGGAGCGTCCGGCCAACCCCTTCCTCGACCTAACCTAGAAAAGCGCAACGTCGACGTTGCTCGCTCAGTAGAACGGCCGTAGTTGTGCCGCGCGCTTCCCGACGTCGCTCGGCCGTCGACGCGACCCGACCTCGACCTATCCTCGACCACGGGCTGAGTTCGTCGTGCCTCCCCGACGCGAGGATCCTGGACATCTTGGCCAAACGCAGGAGGGGCTTGCCTTGGCCTCGGGCCGCCCCCCATCCCCCATCCCTCCCTTCTTCCTCGACCGCCGCCAACAAAGCCCCCGATTCCCAGAGCCCCAGAGCCCCAGAGCCCCGCAGCCATCCGAGCTCGTTTATTGCGATGTCGAGGCGGCGCTTGTTTACTCGTGCTCTCGGACACTTGGTCTAGTGATTCTTTCGTACGTGCATCGTCGGCGGCTGCTGATAAACATCCCATGCTAGAATGTAAATATTTATGGGCAATGGACGATAAGCTCGGTGTTTACGACGCTTAAGCATCGTATCGTTCGGATCATTTGCATTGTACTATATATGTCTTTTTCATGAACACTCGCGAGGCATTTAAAAGTTTCGCATTGTCTCGCTTGTTCCGGGGCCATTACATATAAACAATGTATCGACGGATTTGGTCAACGAACCTATGTAATAAGCGATAAATGACGTCCGATAGAGAGGAGAAGGGATATTTTTCGTGGCCATTATTTTGGCCTGTGCGAAACGTCGGTGCGGAAGCTTTCAATCGTTATAAAAAAAGTTACCTCGGTCTCGTGAATTCAACGACCTATATTTCATAATGTGACGTTTCGAGATAGAACAAAGGTTTGAAGGCACCAAAGTAATTTTAGACGCTAAATAATTATCGAAGCGCAATATCTTCAATAATAATACACGTGTGCATTTTTCTCTAATCGTAAAATCTATATAATACGGCTAGTCAATACCTAGATATGATTAAAAAATTTACGAAATAGGGGAGAGAAGAAATTGATAAAAATAGCCGTGTCGCGCTTTATTATTAATATTCTAAATCCTCGTAAAGCTAGACTTGTATTATTTCCTCCTTTACCTGGATCTGTTGTGCGCACAGAGAGGGTGGAAATAAATGACACATGGATATAATGAAGCATAATCATGAATTCGTGCTTCCTTATGGCATCATCTACAACAGCAACGGGCACATATGAAAGAGAGGGTAAGATTAACTTCGCATACTGGAATTAAGTAATCCGCAATACTGAATTTCGCATGGATTATGCAAAAGCTTCATTATAACTAAGTCATTCTTTAATGAATAGAAATAAAATGGAAATTAAGTACGTCAGAGGGCGAGTATGTTGCATCATGTGGTGCAAAAATTGTAAAATTAAATTGCTCGAAACACTCTCTTTTTAATGGAGAAAAAATATTCGTACTTTCATACGAAATTGGATAAGAGTGAGCCAAATTTTGTAACGTCCCGTCATTTACCGTAGTGATAAAATTCTTTAAGCGTCATTTATGCTAAATAAATCCTTGGGATATTTCTTGAATTTACATTCTGAGCTTTGTGAAAATTCTCGGATAAAATTGTCAGGATATTAGGAAATGGGAGAAAACGAAAACATCTGGAATGGAAATAGGATTTTTTTGGAGAAAAAAAAAACGAAGGAGAATACGAGTAAGTAAATATAGTCACGCATATCTACTGAACTCCTAAAACGTCGATGCTCCACTTTTGCGAGCACAGCACTCCATAGCCTTATCAGTGCGAATAAAATAAGTCGTTCCCTTGCACTTTCAGAACATAGCTCTACCGAAAAATTATTACCTATTCAACCATAATTACGACATTGTGTATTTCAAGATAACGGCATTATTCTTGTATTATTCATTTTATTACATCATTTGATGACTATCAATTTTAAAGATTATTATCGTTAAATATGTTGAAATATGTTGAAAAATTATATTTTAAATAATTAAATATAATCTTCTTTTTCCTCCAATAATATAGAAGCACGCGAGTACACATAATATTAATTATGTCACTGTCACAACCATCATAGCCCCCATCGCCGCTATTATTATTAACACTACAGCTATTTCTGCCGCTACTACTACTAATACCACTATTACTACTGCTATTACTACTACTACTACTACTACTACTACTACTACTACTATTGAAACATTACTACATTTCAACATCAAATTTGGAGGGACTTGAATTGGATAATAACTATTTATTATTGTTATTATAAATTATTATTGAAGATTGGATAAAGTTTCATGTCATGAAAATGTTGATAAATCAGAATTATTAAAAATACTATTCATTTATACAATTTAGCATTAATTTACGAAATGCCTATTATGTAATATAATAGGTAAAATGAACTTTCCTAGTCCCGATTACACGTATGTATTGCACAATATATGGAAACGCCTTAGTAGATTTGTAAAAAAAAAAAAAAAAAAAAAAAAAAAAAAAAAAAAACTTATGTAAATGCTTAGGCACAAAATAGATCATAAACATAATTTAATTTTTAATTAAATCATCATTATTATGTTATAAATTTTTCTATTACAATTCGTCATAAATAATTAAATTATAGAATATGGTTAAATATCATACAATCGTAATGGAAATGTACAATCGACATCAAAGTTATATTATAGAAAGAATTAAAGTTTCATAGCCATTATTGTATGTGTATCGTAGTGGTATTACCAAAGTTTATTACGGAAACGTATTTTAAGGTTGAAAAGTAAACGGCACCCTCTAATAAGAGTAATTTTAGCACGAGTCTTCAATTAGTTAAATCTACTTATTTCGCATTGATACGTGTATATCACTATAGCTTGTAATAATTATAATTATCTTAATGTTGATAGTTTAGGGATTACAATTTGTTTTCTCAAAATAAGTAAGTCTCATTTGATTAAAATAAAAAAAAATATATAATTTTAAAAGCCAATATTTAATTGTTCAAACGACTTTATTTATATTATAATTGTATATAATATATAATATATACTTGAATTAATTTAAAAAAAAAAAAAAAATTTCAAAATCGCAGTTTATGTTTTCTTCGAAAAATGAATAGCTAGAAAAATATATCAATTCATTTGTCTATGATCATTGATCTTTTGTTGTTAGGTGTTTGAAATACATGTATCGATTTCTTTATTAGCTTACTGTTTCATCAAAAACCCTTTAATAGAGTATAAAGAAAATCTTCGATATATTTTTCATTGAATAAATTAAACATTTCAAGTGATAATATATTTTAACATATATATGATTCTCGGTGTAATGTAAATAATTGAATAAATACAATATTATTGTAAATTTATTAATATCATTATAGATAAACAATTGTTAGTAAGTATATTGTCACTTCTAATGTATTTTTTTTTTTTTGTAGAAAAAATTTGATTTTTGTATTTTATCATTGCACAGTATAGTATTGAAAATTGAAAAAATAGTTATATTATTTTATGTTTTCATATAAAAATAATATACCGAATAATTATGAATTTTATATATTAATAAAATGAATGTTTTTTCCTGCATAAATATAGATTTTTTAAATCTCCATTTGTTTATCAATTAGGGGATATTCTAAAATATATAAAAACACACTCACATCATTTGTGTTTAAATAGTTAAAAACGAAACATTACACAAACGGTAAAAATGAAAATATTATAAATAATGAAATATAATCCACTTATAAAAGTAAATAAAAAAATTAAGTAATCGAAAATACGTATGATGTGAATAATATCTATAACGCCTGTGCTATCAATAACTGTATATGAGATATTGTAAACGTCCTATCGATTGCCAAAATTCAAACCTTAAAATACCGAAAGTTCGTAAATAGCAGCTGATTTTTACTTGTCTACGTTGATACTTAAACACACGTGCTCTAATGAAAGTATTGTTAAAAAAAAAGTATCTATATAAAATGTTCCATTATTTATATATTATTAACGTGCTTCTCTGTTTGCTTTCCTCGATTTCTCTCTCTCTCTCTCTCTCTATATCTCTCTATTCCTCGCTGCACGGATACGGACGTGTACTGGCGACTTTTATGGGATGCTACAGTCGAAAAAAGTTTACAAGAATTTATGTTACCAATACGATACAGTCAGTATATCTTTTTAAAAGCGACGAGTTAAGCTAAGCGTGCATGTGCCAGGGATACACACTTGGTGCACTGTATTATCTTACAAAATATAACTTCTTTTATTTAATGTTCAATTTTTGTTATTTTGGTGGATGAGGTGTGTGGCACTTTTATTTCAACCAAATATTTGTTTGTAGATTTTGAGATTAGACAATTTTCATTATATGATGAGCACCAAATAAATTTGATACGAATTACAATCCCGATCAAGGGAATTAAATTCTGCAATTATGTATGAAAATTCTTGTTTGTTCTAAAAGTTTTTTATATTGTTTTCCGATATATATATATAAGCATATTATTGATTTTATCAAATGCTAATTTGATAATATTAAACAATGTTGTTATAAGACTTTTTATAGAAACACAATATCGAATACTCTTTCATTTATAAAATGAATTGCTTCCATTCGCATAAAATCATAATCATTAAACACTGTCGTTTGACGGAAAATTGAGAAATTAATAATACGCAATATGTGAAAAACATTTTTTATTTCAATTGTACTGCCTCATTGCATTAAAAGAACTTGGGTAAAAATCAGTCACTGAAACAAACTTTCCGTTGCACCTCATACTTCTTAAAACTATCGGCAACAACATAAAAACTCAATCAAATCGATATTTCCTCGATCCGTATCATGAATCACACCACATGAAAAAATGACTCCACGTACCAATAATCCACCATCGACTAAATCGTCATTCTTAAATGCAACTAGACCTTGACAAATAGTCCAAACTCAATGCAAAAAGTCCTAGTCGTAGGGCATTAGTAAGCATCGTAGCTCAAGTCCGGAGTACCTATTCACCCGCGCGCGCCTCTCTCGCCAAGCGACTCTGGGAAAAAGATTAGCCAACGGTCGCGGAGATTAAATTCACTAAGGGGTGGGAGCAAAGCCAAACGAAGCGATTAGTCGAGCTCCTGTCGCGCCGCCGCCCAGTCGACGCTCGCACCTTCCATCGCGCGCTCCAGCCTTTTTTCCATGGCTCCGTGCAATCTTGGCGCTGTCGCGGGATACGCGTGACTTTTATCCTGCTCGTGGCTGCTGTTTACTACGTACATCTCTTTGTGATCGATTAGCTTTTAAATGGGATGCTGATCCGGGAGAGAAAGTCGCTCGAGTTTAGCCCTTTTTCGCGGATAATCCAAGGTATACTTTCATTTTGCTAGGCTTACTGCAGTTGCTGGCAATGCCTACCATCATCTTCTTACGCGTCGACATTTCTCATCTTCTTCAATGGTGAAACTCGTAAGTGTCTCGAGCTTTCGCAGACTTTTTCGTTTGTCACGGATTTCACGCTCGGCTCTGCAACTGAATTCGAATTAATTAAGCGCTCAATCTCCAAATGAAAAACGCGTCGGTGTTATTATTGTGGAATAAGATCTCTGCAAGTATTGATTATTGCAATATTTATAATTCCTTTAAATAAAACAACTTGTACAAAAGAGATTTTTAAGTGCGAACAGCAAGCAATGTACTTTTCTTTTTTAATACGAAATAAACGACATTGTTTATTCACATACTTCGTATGATTATTGTTGTACATAAATGATTATTGTTTTATTCTCAATAACATTCTCATCCTTCTATTGGTAATCGTAAAATCCGTGTTTCATTACCTAAAATCATTAAGCAATTTTAAACTCTGCAACAAAAAATGTCTGCAATGATAATTTTAATTGATCGTTATTCTTCAGCAACGTTACAACTGTACGGATTAATCGATAAAATTATAATATTCGACGCGTTTAATTTAATTATTGTCAAAAATGGGCGTTGCTAATTGTTTTCATTTAATAATATGCCGTCACAGTTATCGTTGAAAAGACATTCTAGTTTAGCGAGAAAACACATTACATTCGTTGTATATTTTCATCGTCACGTTGAAAAATATTTTTCAATACTTTAATCATTTCATTAAGCCGTGCCTTTAATCATTCCTTAATATTCGATAGGAAAAAAGCAAATATAAAATAAAAAAATAAAAAAAAAAACAAAAAAAAAGCGGGACACAGCAGTGTTATGCTACTATTAATCGTAAAAGTTCTAATTGAATCGAAAGGTATATGGAAATAATAAAAGGGAAAAACTAAAGTTTCAAACTCCAATGTAACGCTGCATACACGCGGAACTTTCGGATTGCATATTAATAAAAAGAAAACTTTCCTTCAAATAGAAGATTTCGCTACTCGAGACAGGCACACCATCTCTATACTTACAGCTGCAAGCCGGCGCAACGTAAAATGAACAACACATTTCGCTAAAAATTACATTGCTCCAACCCCGACATCCGAACAAGCTAGTCGCCAATCTCCCCCCCCCCCCCCCAAAATCCACTACTTTTTTTTGTTCATTTTATTAGCCCGGTACCCATAAAGACAACGCCAACCTTCACAAAACCTGCGTGGCTCAGGACGAATCATTAAATCCCAACGGTGAATCGTAATTACGACCATTACGTGAGACTTCCGCCCGCTAAAATTTACCTTTTATCTTTACAAAATTCACTTTTTATCTACTTAACGCCTCACCGAAGCAATATAATTGAGTCAACGCCTTCTTGATACAGCATCCGGACTCGAAGAAGATACAGCTCGTTGTGAGCCCGAGGCATGAGGGTCCTTGAAAAGTCGCGGGTCTCTCCGTAGCCGGCAATCATTTACCCGAGCGTCTCGGTCATCCTCGGAGCGCGCAGGCAGGCCGCCACCGGGACCAGCTGGCTTCACCTCAATTTCACACAAGGTAAGATCGATTGCTTAGCAGCGGCACCATCCCCGATCGAAATCGCAAGCACCTCGGGGAAGGGTGGACAGCTCGTGTTCGCCGATCCTTCCCTCGTCTCCTATGACATTGTCGCGCGCGTGTCCGTATGTCTCTCAGCCTGACTTCTACGTCCGTGCAGGTACGCATCCTTATGCTCGTGGCTATTTATCCACGTGGGATTGACGTTTTTCCTTGCGATCTGAAAAATCAATGTTTTCGCGGCCAATTTGCGAGGATTCGGACTCGGTGCTATCTGCCATACAATCGACAAGTCTCTCCTCAGCCGAGACATTCTATCGCGAATTATCCTTGCACCACACGCCACGCCATTGCACTATAAGTCTACGAGCGATGCTTATAAAATTAATAATTTTTTACGGTCGAATGTTCATTATCTGCGCGTAGTTCGTGTTCCTTCTGATTGTGGACAAGACTTACAATGTCGAGAGCTGACGTTTTGACGCTCTGCTCTGTCATTTATTAAATTTTCAGCGCTCACAAAGAAATTTCAAAAATAATCGATGCTTCTATTTGTGCCACTTTACATACACGTTTCAGCTCATGACGGCACTTTATGCAAATGTGTACATGTGTTTTATTATTTTAGATATATTTAAGTTTTCATAAATTTCATTTTGAAATTAAGTGTCAGGAAAAGGCCTACATACTTCTTGCATATTGTAAATTTAAAGCAGTTGCAGTTCTGTGAATAATTCAACGAATGTGCCTACGCGGCAAGATTGAAAATATTACAAACAAACTTTATCGCAACTTTTACCCAATTGAGTTATATTAATAATGTAACATCAATTATTCAGTTAAAAAAAAAAAAAAAAAAAAAAAAAAAAAAATCCAGCAGTTTTCGATTAATTTGTCGTAGAAACAAATTGTTTAATTATCTTATAAATCCATAGATTATATTATAATAAATTACTTTTTAAATTATATATAAAATAATAAATTTTAATCCATTTTAATTTTAAACAGATATCGTACAGTAATTTACTTAAAACAGTAAATTTATTTTTCAATTTTTTCCAAGAAATAGAATTTAATATTCGTGCAGTGCTTGAGATGTGCATGTGCTTTTATTTATAATTATATTGAAATTAATAGATTAACATGAAATAGAGATTCATAAACTTGTTACCTTAACCAGCAAATAAATACAAAAAGATTGGATTCAACGAAATTCAATGAACGTATAATTCAATGAAAGTATATTTAATAATATTTTCTAAGAATATTACATCTTTCATGCTCACTCTTTTTAAATAATTATATAAAGTCAATTGAAAATAGACTCATTATTACTCGTTATATAATAAATCTTGACATTATATTTGAGCCTTTAAAAGATTTCTCTCCATTTCATGTTATTGAATTAAAAAAGTAATAAAATATGGTATATTTTCTAGAGAAAATCAATATTGAGAAACCTAAATCAGTGTACAATTCATATATTACGTTTTTTAAATGTTATTTCTGTATGATTTATATTTTCTATTATTCCATTATTGTATAAGTAAGTTATTGTCGTTTATTCGTAATCGTGCAACACCTTCGTCATTAAGAATTAGTTAAAAATTTTAGTTAATTCAATTATGCGAGAAAAATTATAAAACAGTAAAAGAAAAATTGGTAATTTACGTAGTCGTAATATCCGTTATCGTTCGACAAATCTTAAGAAGGATATATCGATTACATTTACTTTTATGCATCTGCTACGAGCAACATAAAAATTTCATAAATCATACGAAACATGACAAATAAATGTTTATTATATTGGTATAAAATACTTTTCAATGATTTATATTCAGAATATAGAATACACACACGCGCGCGCGCGCGCGCTCACAAACACACACACACACACACACACACACTTATATATTTCACTTATCGTAATTATTTAATCATTATTTTTATCCTAAGCATGAATAAGTTTTTCATCGTTTACATTAAATACAAATATTTAATATTTAATTTACTTATTATTGCCGGCTTATATAAGTTGAAAATCATAATACAATTTACATTGTAAAGTTATGTAATAACGTTAGATAATTGTTTAAAAAATTGTAATCGCTTCGATTGTAATTACAAACTAAATAAATTGATTGGTCCAAACGATGATAAACAAAAAAATTGATAATGAATAAAGTAATAGTCTAATAGAAATTATGTAAATAATCAAGCGTAAAATGAAATCTACAGTTTATGAAAACAAACAATAGCATATTCAGTTTAATCTCAATTATACATAATTGAATTTTATAGAAAGAATAGATTTTTGCTAACGACATTAAAATCATATTTCTTAATTAATATTATTTAATGATACGTCTCGCAATATTATAATATAGTATTTTGAACAATTTCATAGTAGTAAATCAATATTTTTTATTATCTTAAAGCTGCAATTATTCAAAGCTTATGCTTCGCTTCCATACACTTTACGTTAAAACGATTATATTATATAATGTGTAATTTGTTCTTGCAATTTTCAATAGTGTACACTGCAATTGAAGGATCGTTAATTCCGATATTTACGAAAAAAAAGACGCACTCTTTTCGCTTCAAGTGCCTCATTCACTTCGGA
>NW_011948425.1:5864453-5866865 GCF_000503995.2 Ceratosolen solmsi marchali | reverse complement strand
TCCGAGAATGCACGAAAGGATATGATTTCAATTTATTTCTATAATAAGAATGAATATTTAATTAGGAGTTCGGTTATATGCGAGCTCGAGAGGATGGTATCAAAAGGGCAAATAATACTCTGTTAAAATCCTTTAAAAGAAATGTGACGATAAAAGAGAAACTTTTGTCTTATAATTCATCGTGGATTCGCAATAATTCGCAAAAATATTCATTGATAGGTTGGATTGTTGACGACAGTGAAGCGAATTGTTATACAATATCCGCACATTGGTTAATCAGCTTAAAGCGGTTGCCGACACATTTTTACCGCATCGTGCGAAGACTCGAGCGTCAAGAACACTTTCACCAACCGAGCGAGCATTATGTCGTCCCAATACCGAAGATACGTGAATAAATAAATGTCCACTTAGCATAAGAGAGAAAGAGAGAGAGAGAGAGAGAGAGAGAGAGAGAGAGAGAGAGAGTCAATACATGCGGCCACGGACACGTGAATTTTCTTTATAGCCATTGATTTGTGTAACCGTTCGCACTTCACAGTCATTCTGACGGATGCTCTTAGCGTAACATTGTTCAAATTAATTATCCGCGTCCTCGTCGTTAATTAATCGTAAGATCGTATTTTGCGTACAATAGTGAAATCAATACGATTAATTAATAACCAAAGGATTTATGCGCGTACATAATGCATAGATAACGCAGTTATAAAGATTTTCCATTCTAATGAATGGCGATTTTTTTTTCTTCTTATGACATCGTTTATGAGACAAGACTAAACATTGCAGTTTATTATTATTTTGATAATATAGAATGAGTTTAGCTACTTTTAAGGCTACATTATAATGTTATTAAATTTTTCTAAATTTAAAACTACGTCGATTATAAAACTTTACGAATTAAGATCAGAAGCTGCGTAACCAAAGCCAAAGTCGCTATTAAATGTGCCTAATACATTCGAATATTTTGTTAAAGTTTATTCTTTCGATAATCGCCTGTTTTCAATATAAATTAAAAAAAAAAATAAAAAATAAAAAAAATTCACTTTAACCTATTTTTTCATAAATATTAATATCTTATGTATGTGCTTGTATTTCTTCCGCACGCGACACCTCAAAATACAAAATACTCATAGTTATAGTTTTCCTCATAGATGTATTTTAACTAAAATAATTACTAATATCCATAATACGCTTAATAGTGATCAATATTTGATATAAGTAGTAGTATTATACAACGTTAAATGCAACGCATAACTAATATTAGTTTTACGTAATCGGACGCTTATGTTGGAGAGTTCGTATTTATCATTGAGTGTGAATTAATTAGAAGTACAGTGTTGAAATTTTGACGCTTGTAGTGGAAGAATTTTTGAGTGTTAATTTTATTTTATAGAAAGTTAAAGAAGAAGAACATAATAATATTGCTCGTAATAGTGAGTTTTGAAGAAAAAAAAACTATACTCTTGAACAAACAAACAATAATAAATAAATAAATAAATAAATAAATAAATAAATAAATAAAATAAATATATGAATAGAAAACAAAAACAAAAACAAAACAAAAAAACAAAAAAAAAAAAAAAACAAAAAAAAACCTCCCGTTAATAAATGCCCGAGTTGATTTTTAGTACAATTATTTTTTTTATTAAATGTTATGATGTTGCGATGATAGGATTATTTAACATGTCAGGTAAATTTCAATAATCTAGGGCTTAAAAGTAATTTATTCTACAGCATTATAACCCAATTTACTTTATTTCAAATTTGCATTCCATATTGATTTAATTTACACCAATGTAAGCTGACTAACCTAATTTTTATGGAAGTAAATATGACCTTAACTCGAGGAAGGGAAGCTTAACGTTAGTTTGCAATGAGAAAATTGAATGCAATTAGAATCTTCGTATGTCGTTTAATACGGCGCAGATACGACTTATGTATAGCAAACAATTTTATCACTATTTCATTACTATCCGTACGAACAGTACTTAATAATGTTGTTTCAAATTGCACTGCAATGAGTTTATCTAAGATAGCGGTATGCCTCGCCGAATACATAATTACGGCAATCATAATCTATGCACACACGATTATAAATTTGCCAAGTCCGCGGTAGATTTCCCGAAGGATGTACCAAGGATTTCCCTAGATCCGTTCCTCGATCCAATACGTAGTGCCTATTGCACTCGTAACTCCCCAGACAATCCACTAATCAGTGAGTCATAAGGCTTTGACCGTAATATGTTCTGATCTTCCCGATCCTGGACGTTCGTGCATCATTTTCTCCTATCTTCTCGATGGGCTAAAGAATTTTTAAGCCACGAATATCGACGATCGCTCAAATTAGATTGACATTGGTCGGTCATCACCTGTTCTTTGTATATTCGAATCCACTCGGCATTCGTTACCTACGGT
>NW_011948425.1:5839794-5864403 GCF_000503995.2 Ceratosolen solmsi marchali | reverse complement strand
GCTATTATTTTGCTCGCTCCTTTCTACTTGCGAGTCCCCGTCAACAATTTTCCGTTAAATTTTTTCTTAACTCGTTAAAAGCGTCGCATCGTTACTCTTATAGGACCTATTACGGTAGTACCTGGTACGGCAATACTTGCATTTTCACGTAACTGACAAAACAAAAATTCGCGACTGGCAAGAGAATTAATTGCCAAGAGAATAGCTTAACGTCCTACACTCGTACTATTGGACACGTATTGGACAAATACAATCGTTAGTCATGGAATTAAAGCATTCGATCACGGGAATAATATTTTACAAATGCGTGGAGATTTAGATCTTTCAGAGAATTGGTTAAGCGTTATTATTTAAATAAAAATATAATCGTCTCGGTACTTGCATTCAAATAGTCTTCGTTGTCTAGATACGCACGAGTAAAAAAATTTTGCACGATGCAAATCGTTTAACTCGTCTTTTACAGACTACCAGACCCAAATGACTTTTATGAAGATTTAAAGAACATTGAATGGAAGTTCATTGTGACGAATTTCTAACAAAAATGCGTTTCCGGTATACGATATATTAATACCAAGTCCATTAATCGCATAATCCTAATTGAGATTATAAATTCATGGATATTAATGCAGCCTGTAATGGTAATGTATAATGCACAATCATATGAACATTTTTGTCATTTTTTCTATTTATGTGGTATGATGGTTGGGTCGATTTATATCCGCTTAATACTGTTGCGATAGTATTTTTGAAATCCGGGCCCTCTTGTCTCGCTCGATATTCAAAAGTGAAATGAAAAAGATTTATCGCGTTTGTCATAGATTTTCATTTTAAGGAGATTACACTTTTTGCTTAATTTTATGTAAACACGCAAAGTACAGTGGTGAGTTGTTGTTGTTGTTGTTGAAAGCAATGTATGCTGCGATACTTTATTACACACGAGTATATATATAAAGTTTTCGTGGACATTAATGAGCTGTGCTATCAAAAATTACGATGCTAGTGCATTACTTTAAGTCTCAAATGCACGAAAATACGAAAATATCGACGGTAATGTAATCTCTACGCGGATTATGTTTTATGTATGAAACATATAGGCAACTATTAAACTATTATAGCGTAGAGTATTACCGACCGTCATAGCGTACAATTGGTGCATTCATTGATTTAATGAAAAAAAAAAAAAAAAAAAAAAAAAAAAAAAAAAAAAAAAAAAAAAAGAATGAAAAAACACTTAAATTGCATTAATCATCGCCCTTAACCGACACATGAGCATTGAACGAGAAAGGCAATTCTAGATAAACCGTTATTATATAACAATTGTATCATTAACCAACCAACCAACTGTACTTTATGCATGGCAATATATTTTCGTTGGTTCGCGAACTTAACGTGTGCAGCAGATAATAAGACTTTTATTTTACACTAACGGAATGATAAAAATTGTGCCCGCCAGAGATTAAAAAAAGGACAGGTAGCGCATGAGAATCCACATTTTATTTCTCAATAAAAATTCGAGTATTTCAAACTTGTGAATTATCGAGTAGCATTAATATGATAATAATAATAGACTTTATAAGTGCGAAAATGTTATGATTTCCGATGCTGTATTCATTCTATTCTCTGGCAAGAAAAACGTAATAACAGTGCTTTTTTTTTTTGCGAAAATAACATCGACTTCGTTTCATAAATATCAAGCGGAGTTACGGGGATCTTGATTTTTTTCTTTTATCGGAAAATTCTTATTCCTTTTTCTACGTGCTTCAATGTGCAAAGAAAGCATCCAGTTGCATATTTCCCATTATAAATAATATTAACCCATAATAAATAAATAATATTATCGCGCGGATAATTAACCTTAATCAACATTACACTGGCATGACAAAAACTTTTGCGCGAATGCACGCATTGGATGAAGAGTAAGTAAATTTCAAAAAAAAAAATAATCATAAAGTCCCAGAAGCGCGCGATATTTCTACGTGAAACACAACGAAGATAAAGAACCCGCAGCCTGACTTGGTGCAATAGTGCTCGAGGCAGTTTCCGCCGTGCCACCGACCTGAAACAGATGCTTAGGGCGAGCGTTAAATTTTAAAACCCCGAGGCGCCTCTCGTATTCCAAGTGCGCTTCCGCGACTCACACGCAAAGCCCCGCGATTATTAAGGAACGCGCGCTGTACAAAAGGAGAGAGACTTATCTCTCATCCGCGAGATTTACCTCGGCTACCTCAACCGAATGTACGATGTCAACGATATCTGCCGCGAAGTCGGGGCGGGGTTTCTCCATCGAAATTCGAAATCGAGTCATATGGCGCGCGAGATCGATACGAATATCGTAACGAGTGCCCCGTAACCCCGGTGACCCCGTGCTGTTAGGTAAGCCCGTGGACGAGTCCCGAGGTTGCGTTACCATTGGCCACGAGCCAAGCCGTCGCGACGCCTAACAATCCTCTCGATTCCCGGGCGTAACTCAATCACTGCTCGCGCTAATTGCAACGCCCGTAAACTCGATTGGGACATTTATCGTGGAATAGGGAGCATAGCGATAGGGAGATCGTGGATCATCGTTGCTGCTTTATCGAGCATCGCTGCAAATTTTCCTCGTTCCTTCGTATCGAGGAGCTTCGGATGTCACGGCTCTTAACAATAAAGTCCATCTGGATTTTCATAATGCAATTTGTCGCCAACCGAGCTGTGTCGATCCTCGAATTTAAATTGGTTGAATTTCAATTAGATGTTCACTTAAAAACCCTGTGTTATGTATTAACGATTGGTCGTACATTATTTGAAGGCTGACATTGGCTGGCAGCAAGCTGCAAAGAATCTAATTAGTTGGAACGGAAAATTTTAATACTTAAATTGCCAGGTTATTCGATTTATTCGTCATTGGTTCGTTGATTCATTATTAAAGCATAAATTATTATCATGATAAGATGTATCTGAACAACTACGATTAAAACATTGAGGCATAACTTAAAAATTAAAATGCCCGATATCTATATTTTGTTAATATGCCATTTTTTATTCGCACGTATGGTATATTCGAGCTTACGCCAAGCTCGACTAGATATTATAATGTAATAGAAAGTTAATTAATAGCGATAATGCAGCTCGCGTTGAATGAATGAAAATTTGATTTTTCGTTTGACAAGTTATTTTAATAATAGTGTTAATAATAGAATTTTGTAGTAATTCCCGCTGCGTAATGATGATTAATCATCTTTCATATTATTTGCAATATCATTTTCCAATTCATTGAAGCAATTCGGGTACGAATGCTCGGTACACTCGATTATCGTACCCGACCAATCCATTAAAGATTTAGTGTATTATTAAAATTATATTCAAATATCTAATTTTACATAACGGTAATCGGGATTAGCGCAAACATTCTTTACTTAAAATGTAATTGCTGTAAATAAAACGCTTTTTCACGAAATGACATTCCATTTGAAAAAGCAATGAAATGTCGTACTTCTTATATGCGTTTCTGCACAAAGGAGTGTAAGCTCGCGAGATTAGATATTATTTTGTATTGTTGAATAGTTCTGTAAATGCTTAAAAATTACAGGCATCGCAGCTCTTATTATTGTAATATGATAAATTTAACTCACAGTTTATATACATTTTAATTTAAATCCTCTTTCCTTACGTGTAAACACGCTCAAACATACCTTTGTCTCTCTTACAAGCATTACAACATTATCAATCTTAACGAATACTCGAGTACGATGCTTTCTCATACTCTCCTTAACGCCATGTAAATGAGACAGTCATAATGACGTTTAATTTTTATTTTTACTCGCTAACTGCGAAATGTCGATTTATCACTGCATACAATAAAAAAAAGAAAGAAAAAAAAAAGAAAACGTTTTTGGTAAGCTCGTTGGTTGTCGCCCATTTCTCATTAGTATTTATCATGCCATTTGCTCTCCCCCTCTTCGTTCATTAATTATAAATTATCGCTCTTCTTATCGATGTCCGTCGGTAATATTTACTTAAACGTAGAGAACGACAAAGTTTAAAATCAATTGATTAATTTCGGTATGTCGGGCATCCATCCGATACCTTGACAATTTTAACTTGCAACGCAATAAATTACGACGCTGCGTTGCTGAATTATTCAGTGGTTAATCGTTTGAAATGTCGTTCGGCACACCGGTAGCGGCGTGTTTAAATAATATTCCAAGCCCTTCACAGCCGACAATCGTCAAAGCAACAATACACAATACAACGTTATTCGATGTTAATTGTGAATTTACAATGCACGCCGTATTTTGCCCAACACACCGCTCAACACCCAATAGGCAAGTACGCGCGCGCGCATTAATAACATCAACTGACAATTGTCCTGATAATTATATACGTCGGCCAAGTATCCTGAAGAGGTTGGGCCGGACGAGAGCCAGACGTATGGCATATGATGCCGAAGGCCGAGCCGAGGCAACCTTAGGAACGTCTGGCCATCGCCACTCATCTCCCATTACACGTCCCGCAGAGCCGTACCGTAAGAGGACGTTGTCACTTGCAGGTGAGCCGGGCGCGATGAGCAGCAGCAGCGGTGCCGGGGGCGCCGCGAGCTACGGCTTCGGGGTCGGCCTCGCCGGTGGCACGAGTACCGCCGTGGCCCAGCAGGGCCAGGGTGTCGCAGCCCTCCTCGTCATGCTAGCCGTCCTCTGCTTCATCTTCGCCTACTGCTGCTGGGGAGCCCCGTTCTGTCGCGCCCTGTGCCGGCGGCACTGCTGCTGTCGCCTCGAGGACGGCGACTCGGAGTCCGGCTGCCCGGGCTCCGGCACTACCAGTAATCCCGATCAGCCGATCCTCGCCACGCCGACCATCATACTCCTGCCCCACGGCCGGATGCTCGTCGTCGACGGGACGATATTCACCCAATTCCAGGCGGAGAGCAGCGGTGAGAGCCTCTCCCCTCCATTACTATCTCGTCACGTATAACGACGTATATAAAGAGGGAAGTTAGCGAATGGCGCGGAATGGGGAATTTCGGGAGGATTGGTAGCGATTGAGGGAGGGGCTGGAGAGTAGGGATAGGATACGGCGCGCCCTCGCGACTGATGGATTAAGCGAGACAACCGTATGATCGGGCCTTCGAGCAGCTTATCCTTAGCGCGTCTCATAGGCGTTATTTCGTAATTCGTCACACGCATCGTCCAGGAGTTTTGGGTTGAACGACGTCTGGCATATTATATATTATCCCACGGCTCAGCACTTGGCGCCGACGCTTTATTTACTCGAACATTTTTTTTTCTTCCTCTTTACCGATAGGACTGGATTTGGTGGAGCTCGGCGAAAGTGTGATGCGCGCACAGCGAAACCCCGTAGCCGTGACTCGCCATCACCAGCACCAGAACAGCCAAGGCAGTATAATTGAAATGGACGCGGAAACACCGAGCAAGGATAGCATGGGCTCGCTCGGATGCTTCCCGCCACCCACGTACGAGAGTATTTATGGGAAGGACGAGCGGAGGGATATGCCACCGTCCTACTCCGATATACTGCTGCACAGGTACTTGATGCGAGATGGATTCTTATCGACGTCGGATTATCGATAAGGGACTATGATTGAGCGTAGGAACTTTGGTAGAAGGGAGAAGCGAAGGTGGTGATGATCTTTGTAGCCGCGAGGACGATGGCATGGAATTTAATGTATTTCGAATTAATCGATATCGAACAATTTCATCGCGTTAATTTAGTCGCCGCTTCAATCATCGGTCCCACCATTTAATCCCTCTATTCACGAACGTCGCCAAAAATCTCGCGTAACGCTCGGGTTGCTCGTTTCAAATGACATCGGAGGATATCGATATCCTCGACGAATGACGATTGAAGGTGAAAAGTGACAGCAGCCCGAGTGCTACGTGACTTTGATTTCGGGCGCTTTGGAAGAGAGGAATGCCAATGCGACAGAGTTTGGCTTGTGCATTATGCCAGCCTCTCTCGTTGCTCCATTCCGAAGATTTGTAAAAAGAATGAGAAAAAAAAAAGAAAAAAAAAAAAAAAAAAAAAAAAAAAAGACGTGACACGCGTGTGCAGATTGGCGAACTTGCCGTTCGAGATCGAGCTCCAGGGCTACGGACGCGACAGCAAAGAGGACGTGATCGAGATGCGAAGTCTCGAGGACTGTCATCCAGTGGGCCAAGGCCTTGTCTACCCGGGCTACTCGAGTCACAGTTTACCGCGTAATCCTTCGCTTATCACCAACCCCCTTGACAGCTACTACGAGGAGTTGGCGGGTCTGTGCCGAGGCCAGCGGCGGCGTAGCGCCGCCGCCGAGATGATGGAGAGACCAAGGAGGACGTCCTGCGGGGCCAGGACCGACGTTGAGGAGTACTCGGGTACGTACTGGTACTTTATACCCAATAGGTCTTAACGATGATGTAGTAAATAAATCGATACTTTGAAGGATGACAATCCTTTAATCTTTTTGTTTTTTGTTTTTTTTTTGTTTTGTTTTTGTTTTTGTTTTTGTTTTCAAACTATGGGGTTAGTTGAGGTGTGCAGCTTTAAGCGAAATCAATTCGCTTCCGAGATTGAAATATTTAACATTTCTTATTCCGAAAGCCTTCGTTTATAAGTCACATAGATCTTCGACTGAAAGGACATATTCAAAAATTGATTTGGATCATTAAATGTGAATTATGCAGCACGAAATACGAATTCAATGTTACGATTACGAAGGTCACGTGAGCAATTTAGACATTGCACGTCCTTTTTAAATCGTTACAAAATTAAATAAATTTTTCTAAAAATATGATGCGGACGGAGGACCTTTATCCTCATCGTTATTAAGACTTATCTACGAATTATTAATCCTTCTCTACGCGGCTTCCATTACGCATATAATAATTTATTGTGGCCAATGAGCTTAGGTGCTTCGATTAAACTTTTATTGTGCGATTAATGAAATGCGAAGCTATATACGAAGACCATTGTTATGAAAGTTGATATTTTTGGAAGCGATGCTTGGGTCGAATTTTCATGAAAGCCGCTTAAAATAAATATTATTAAACAGGGTTCGGTATAAAATTGGAATTATGTACGAATACGATAAAAGACAATAAATTTTAATTTATAACGAACGAGTTATGGCTTAAAGGTATTGGATAAAAATTCTGCTCGTATTCTACACACACCTTTGAGTAGTGATATTTATACTTTTCGTTTACATTATAATTATAAGACTAGTACTTTTAAAGTAAAATTTATTATTCTTTAGTATATTATGAAAAGTAATTTTCAAGTTTAGAAGATACCAAGCTACACGTTACCTTCTATTTGATGCTATTTGAAATATCCCATTACGTTGCAAATTGCTATTAATACATTGAAAACTAATGAAACTCTACCACCCAGTACTACCAAATTTTACAATACTAAAATACTGTAAACTTATATATATATATATGTATAATGTGATATAAATAAATGTCATCTGAATAATAGAGAATCGTTATTTTAATCCTCTTGTGATACATAACGCATTCAATAATTAATGAGCTATTACGTTAATTTCCAACTTTTATATAGTTTTACTTATTTCTTAGAAGCTAAATATATATATATCAAATGGAAAAATATTTTGCAAAAATGTATATTTTTGGAAACATTCCTGCAGCAAGGCATAAAATATTTATAGACAAATAATTAAGAAATTAAAAGAAAATTTTTCTTCCAATTACAGTTGTACGAAGTATTACATTAATTATTTATAACTTTCAAGAAGTCACACGGTTCCTTTAAAGCAATTAAATTATATCAAATTATAGTTCAGTCGAGAGTGCTAAATAAGTTTTTCACGTTTATATAAATACAAAGTACGAGTTAATAATAATTTATAGATGTCGTCCCAGATCCATCATGAATAATTAAATGGAGAAAATGCAATGTTTTTTATTCGGTTTTAAATGTTATATATTATTAGATCTGCATGAAAGAACGATAAATTAATTAAAAATGCGAATAAAGGTAAAAATGAGCCGAATGAGACCAGAGTGCGAATGAGAAAAATGATTGGATAGACATTTAAATTGTTCGAGTATCCCGTAAGTTATTCACTAAGGCTGTTAACATAGTAAATTACCTTGAACTTCCTGTTAAATCGATAATAGATAGTAAATATAAGATGGTTGAATGGTTGTATCCAGATTATATTTGCGAAACATATTATCATATATTTTTTGATTAATTTCAATATTAAATTTTGTAATTATTATATATTTTAATAAACTATGAAAATAATAACTGCCATTGCATAATACAGTGTATAATGCAAATTGTAAAATATTTTAAATACTTACAAAATATAGGGAGAATAAATATGGATCACTTTAAAATAAAATTACTTGCAATAAAATATAAATTGAAAAGCGGAAGAAAGAAAATGTTAACCGTGTAATATAAAATTAACTTTATCACTGTATCCAATATTTTTAAGGCAGTTATGTAAATTAGTGTAGGATAAACATCTTGATTTAATATTAAAAAATAGATAGAATTTAGGATTTTTGTGTGAGAATCGAGAAGTAAGAAGCTCTATGTAAATTAATATAAAAATGAAATGATAATATGAATTTTGATTTAAAGTAAGTAGTGAGTGGATATAAATTGAATATTTTTTTCAGGTTTTTGATAAAGCAACGTGGACAATAAATTTTATATACAAGAAGAAATTAAAAACACTTGTTATATATGTTAAATATACTTTAACGATATTCGTCAATTTATAAATCAATGATAAAAAGAAAAAAAAAAACAGAAAAAAAATGTTACTAATTTTTAATTTTTTTATAAAATTTGTATTAATTTAGAAAAATACTTTCGACATTATCTAACAATAATTTCATCGCTTTGCGTTAATTTGAATTAATTAGCGATTAGTTTTTTTTTAAGTATATAACAAAACACTTTTCCAAAATTTTATTTTTAATAAGCATACCGAAAAACTTTGCACATTCTTTTAGTAAAAAAATGTTAGCACCGAGTTCATAGTCATATTTATGAATTAAATGTTGCAAAATCCAAAATTGCAAAAAAAAAAAAAAAAAAGAAATGACTTTAATGAAATATTTACCATACAACAAAACTACTCCCATCTATTATCATACATTTGCAATATAGGATATTAAATTTTTCACAGACAATAACGTAGACAATCGATTTCGCCACCCTTGGAGTCAAAATTCCAAGTCACAAAACGACGTAATGAACTCAAGAAATAATGTCAGAAGTGACTCAAGAAGGAACGAGGACTCGATTGAAAATCTACCAACGGAAAATCGAGTTTTCACAAGACCTAAAAGGTCCGAGGAGAGGATGGAAAACGAATCGGTCACGATGTATCGAGAAAGCCGAATATCAATGGATGAACAGAACTGGGATTTCGATAACCTCGACGTAAGATACACAAGCGAAGAGAGCGAGACCGATGGCCGTTTCAACGGACAAAACGGGGAAAGCGAAGAAGCTTCTGCCGAGGAAGATCCTAATAATTTTAAGGCTCTAGCCGATATACGTGAGAGTAGGGTTTGAACGATTTTCAAGGCTCGACGTATGATGTTAAGCGAGTTCGTTCGTTTAATTACGAATGCGAATTGTATGAGGGATTAACGTAAAGTAGCACGATCGATATAATTTATAAAGTTCCATCGGGGGATAATGATTTCCATCACACATTACCAGAACAATGCATATGCGCGGTTTATCGGACATTATTTTTATAATGAATCAATGACTTTTGCGTTTCCTTTTTATATGTGTACAGTATATACGACCAATTAGATAATTGTTCAAACCTTATTTTTTACCAAAAATGTTATAGAACAAAAAAAAAAAAAAAAAAGAATCGCATAAATTATCAATAATGGATGTTAATATGGTACGTCCAAAGACTTACCAATCAATTCAAGTGCGCAATGACCGACCAGAATCCATATTTTAGCTTATTTTTTTAAACGATGTCAAACAATATCAATAAAATGGAATTAAATTCGGCAGATCTTCACGGGCTACTCTGGCAATGAGAGACACCGATACATTATTATAACAATATTACATTTAACAGAGCGTGTTTATAGTATCATCCGACAGAAACACAATGATTATATAATTATCACAAGCTTAAAGGATATTGAAAAATCTATGGCACAAATATATCGTTGTATATGTATGTACATGAAAGTTAAATAGTATTTGTGTAATGTATTATCATCATATGCACTATTAATTATTAATGTTAGCGATAAACTAAATATGAATTAACTGTAATATGTGGAATAAAATATAATGATCTCATGTTTCCTTTTAATAAAAGCTTTAATAACTGAAAGCCTTTTATTATTAATACACCTCGTTCGTCATTCTCACCCGAGAGCCGCTAGCGCGCTCCTTTTTTTTTTTTTTTTTTTTTTTTTAATATTCAAATCAAAGCTAAAAAAGAAAAAAAACTAAACCATTCGTTTGCGACATCACTTTAATTTTGCATTTTTTTTTTTTATTTTTTTTTAAATTACCTACATATAGCTGGAAAAAATTTCACTTGACATCCCTGTCTTTGTCAATAATTCTTTTATTAGCGCATTAACATTACTATTGCAAATTGCGCATATTTACAAAACTTTAACTTACGTATTCCATTCAATTTCCTCGCTTGTCCATTTAATATTGCCCGCGGCATATACGGATATCGAATTGAGAGAAAAGCTTCTTCTGACAAACCAATAGTATCGTAGTCACCACAATTGTTGCGTCATTTACCATTGCATTGGCGATCGTTATTTCCATTTTATTTCGGATATGGCGTTTCATTTCTTTAATGTAGCCATGTAAACGGTGTGATTCAATAATTGTGGATTTTTAAGAGTAATTGCTCATATGCATATATATATATATATATATATCTGTGTATCTATATATATAGGTGTTGTATGTGTTGATTTTAGAAAACTTTAAAGTATACGAATATTTTACGTAAAAGTTTTCGTCGGTGTTTTTACTAAATTATTTATTTATAACGAGTATAAGTGTGATGGAAAATCCAAAGGAAGACAAGGAGAACAGGGAAGGTGAGCTATATTCGCTAATTATTTTATACATTAATATTTTGCGTACTATGATGATATTTCACTTTTTATTTCAATGCACATATGTATATATATATATATATATATATATATATATATATATATATATATATATATATATATATATATATATATATATATATATATAAGCGTGTATACAAACTTTTAATCAGGTTATACGAAATTACATTACTCCTATTGATTTTGACTTTCTCCATTTGACATGATACGTGCGCTAGATAATATTTCTAAACATATCTATTATAATTACAGATGGCAAAGTTGAGAATGAAAGTTTGAGCTCATCCAGCGATGAAGCTGAAGAACAGGATTCAGATTCAGGAATAAACAAGTTTAGTGAATGTTTTGAACAAACGATGCACATCTTCGATCCCAATACGAGTGAAAATAAATTCAATATTCTCAGTGAATTATCGTTAGATGGAATTGTTGATTATATAAAAGATAACAAGGTTACAAAAATTATAACAATGGCTGGGGCTGGTATATCAACTTGTAAGTAAATTAATTACAATAAGAATTGGATATTAAGTAATATTTATCATTAAATGTGTAATCGATATTCAATCATATATATATATATATATATATATATATATATATATTTATTTATTTAATACATTTAGCTGCAGGAATTCCAGACTTTCGTTCTCCAACAACTGGATTGTACGATCACTTGGAGAAATATAATTTACCATATCCACAAGCAATTTTTGAGATAGAATTTTTCAAAAGCAATCCCAAACCATTTTTCGTGCTTACAAAGGAGCTACTTCCCGAAGGATATAAACCAACAAAATCACACTATTTTATACGCTTATTACACGAGAAAGGATTACTATTGCGACATTATACGCAAAATGTAGATGACTTGGAAAGAATGGCCGGATTACCAGAAGAAAAATTAGTCGAAGCCCATGGAACATTTCATACCGGCCACTGTTTAGACTGTAAAACTATGTTCAATTTGGACTGGATGAAATGTGAAAAATCTTTGGTTATATAAAACATTCTATTACTTTATTTTATCAAGTACTTTAATCATGTTTTTTTAATAACATTGTTTTAGCAAAAATCAATGAAGATATTATTCCAATATGTGAAAATTGTAATAAAGGAGTTATTAAGCCTGATATAGTTTTCTTTGGAGAAAAGTTATCCGAGCGATTCCATACATTACTCTCCGAAGACTTTGTATTAGCGGAACTTTTGATAATAATGGGTTCAAGTTTAATTGTTCAACCTTTCGCCTCGCTTATAGATAAGTAAGTTTGTAATACTGATGCACACAAGTGTGAGTTGGTCCAAACTAATGTACAATCAATTTTTAAATATTCTAGTGTACTAACCGATTGCCCAAGATTACTCATCAATAAAGAGAAAGTTGGAGTTGAAAGTGATCTATTAAAATGTTATGGTATCAGTAGGGGTATGAATTTTGAATCTGGGCGAGATGTTGCATGGTTGGGCGAATGTGACGAGGGCTGCCAATTACTGGCTGATAAACTGGAGTGGGGAGTATGTAGTTTATTTATATTACAACTACATAGTATACATTATAATTTTATTAAATATTTTGAATATTTCATTATAGGAAGAATTAAAAACTCTTATGTTGGAAGAACATCGACGTCTGGATAGCGATGCTGTAAGTTTATGTAAAATTTTAAAATCATCTGTCATTATACTTATATTTATTTATTTACAGATAAAAAGAAAGGAGAAAGCCGATGTTAATAGCGATTAATAGTATATTAAAACAGATGAACCTGCAAATCTAAGATTTTAAGTGAACAAAGCAGCAACAAGAAAGTGTATAAAATAATGATAAAAACACTTATTTGTAAATAATTGAAAAATAATTACAATAAGGAAATTTTTAAACTAATCTTAGCTTTAAAAGCAGACAATAGCAGTCATATTGGTATTATATAAGTATAAATTATTAAACAGATTACCAAATTAAAAATTAAAAAGAAAGAGAAATTTGAGTTTAGTGATACGTATAACATATTTTACATTGCAATATGTTTATGCCTAAATTTAGAAAATAATAAGTCATATATGATTATATTGCTAATTTTTATATTTTAATGTATTTATAGGCAATTTGCGGTTGTTAATTATATAAAAATGCGCAGGTTAACCAATGAATGATAAACCATTAGAGGAATCAACAATATTTAATCAATCAGACAAGAACGTGATCATAAAATGAAAACAAGTGAGTTAATGTATTTAAACTAAAGATTTTAAATAATTTAGAAATTAGTCGGTCTAGAGCTGTAGATATAAATGACGATATAATGTATAATAATCCATACTTGACGGCCACATAGATTTTCAAATCGAGGCTTAATAAATGTCCAAGCTCCTACGTTTTGTAGTTCCTCTTGATTCCAAATAAAAGCTTATATATATTATTATTATTATTATTATTATTATTATTATCATAAGGTAAGCTCAATATAAAATAATAGTATTTATCACTAACTAGTATCACTTTACGGACTGCATCCTCATTCACCTTGTTATCGCATCCTGCCAAATACATACAATGTTTGATTAATGTTTAAAATTTTGAAAATACATGCTCGGATCATCGTATATAAATGAATCTTAGAGATAATTGGAATCCAACTTCATTGGTATATCAGATAATATATGCTTCATCGTTACTCTTCGAATTATTCACGAGATATTTTGAGCTTAATAACTGTAAGATGTGTTTTCATTGATGTAATACATAGATTTATATAAAAAAAAGTAAGTAATTGGAAAGGAATTGTAAGGTTACGCGATGGTTAATAATATTAACTGAAATATGTGAAATAAAATATGATCTCATCTTTTCAAATTTTATTAAAATAAATATTGTATTCTCTTTCAATCTTTGATCTCAAGTATTTGTAAACACTTGTAATACAAATATATCAATATTGACTGTAGTTTACAATTTATAAAATTATACTTCTAGTTTTTTTTTCAATCACTATCCATTTCTTCCGGAGGTGATGAATCTTCGTCGGAACTTTTGTTATCCTTGTTCCAATCTTTCATTTTGGCTCCCATGACAAAATCGTCTCTCAAAACACTCCAAACCTCATTCTCCTAAAAAATATAATAGTTTTAGAAATATTGTACATTTTTACCAAATTAATTCTATTTGAAAATTTCAATTCTAATGTCAGCGTAAAAAGTACAATTTATCGACTAAACTTTTTTAATAAGATTTTTTTGAATTAAAAACAATCAATTATTCTATGTAGTTAGAACAATTGAATATATAAAATCATTAAGGATTAAAATCAATCGACATACTTTTTTTGGTTCGTCTTCTTTGTCAAGTTTTTTTGCACTATCCTCTACCAAATTATTAGTACCACCCATTAAAACATTTAAAAATGTTTGTCTGTTAATGGATTTTAAAGCCTTTTCTCTTTTCCTTTCCAATGGTCCTGCTTCAATTATTTTATTTTCAATATCTTTTTGCTGCTGCTTCACCGCATTAAACAGTTGAACAACTCCACTAAAGAAAATTAATTAGTTGTTATACTTTCTATTTGGGTATCTTTCGATTACAATCGAATGAAAACCTTAATGTTTATCTGATTATGAATTTACCTACCTAGTTGCAATTTTTTGTAAACGTTTTTCGTAGTCTCTGTCCAATACAGATGGTTTTACTCTTATCTTCTTTCCCAAAATTTTTCTCCTTTGCTTCTTTTGTGTGGCAAGATTTTCATCTTTTATAATTTTTTCCGTTACTTCTACCGTTTCTGTTTTTATTTTACCTTCGTTCGTCTCAATTTCGAACGGCAGTACTACTTCTTTAGGCTTTGGTAATATCTCATTTATTTTCTTGGCCTTCGACAGAACTATAGATTTTTTTCTTTTTGGTTTCTTAGTACCTAAAACCTTTTTCATAGCATCTGCCCAATGAGGATTATTTTGATTCAATGTACTATTAACATTATTTAATTCATCGTCGTCGTTGGCATCGGATTCATCTCCTTCCGCTCCAGAACTTGTTTCATCGTCGGTAGTAATATTTTTTCTGTTTTCCAGTTCTTCATTAGGACTATCAGTTCCAGCTTTTTCTGCATCCGAATCATCAAATTCTTTAGAATCACTGTCTTCCGATTCCTTGACCACCGGTACTTGTACTAAAACAGAATAAGTACTAAGCAATATTATAAACAATCGAGTTGTTTTAAGAACGATTTATCGCTTTAATTCAACATAAGACATTTTTGGAAGTCCATAAACAATTACTCACCCGAAACTTTTTTAAGTGACTTTTTATTCTTTACAGACACATCATGGGCTATCATGTTGAATATTATTCTAATAACTATAGACTTTAAATTATGTACAACAAATGTTTATCTATATATATACATATATATATATATATAGATGTGTGTATATATATATATATATATATATATATATATATATATATCTATAAATATATAGTTATAGATATATATGTTTATGTATGTATTATATCCGTGTCGCAAGCATGGTACATCTGGAATTAAAAGTTTCAGAGATCAATTCTAACGTGTAGAGTATAATTTTGTAAGAGTCGCATGTAATTTTTCGGCATCCATGAGGTATTGCGTTCTTTAAAAAAGTTTGTCCATACAATTGGACGAATCGAAGTTTCGGAAATTTTAGACTTGTCCATTCCCCCCTCCCCCCCCCATTACAGGCCGCGCCAACTTCGAGCGTAATTCTACGTATTTCGCAAAATATGTAAATTCTGCTACAAAGCATAGAGGTAAATTTAAAACAGAGACTTTATAATACTTGTTCTGTTATTAATTTGTATTAATAATGAAATTAAATCGTCCATATGAATTAAAGCGTGAAATAAATAAATGAAAAATAGATGTGTCTTTCAGGATATACATGATAATTTAAGAGTGAAAGACACTTGTCTGTAAGACTGAATTATTATTAAATTAAGCGATAGCTTATGTTACACAGAATTATAAGACATGATGATTTTATGGGATACTGTGTAAATACTGTGAGAACCGTTACTCGAAAAACTTGTAATTTAATTAAAAAAATTGTATGCATAGAGACAGACTGATCAATGAGCGCAAAATACGAAAATGCCAATCATTACGAAAGATTCGTAGAAAGGGTATCGAAGGTCAGTTAAAATTCGAGAAGCAATGGGCTTTTATGAATTTCTAATAATTTTTTAGTGACTACGACGATTCGATATTATTACAAAATATGTAAACTGTTCGATCAATGAAATTCTTATTATAATTTACCTACCATTGCTGCTTAATCATTCTTTTCGTATTCACGATTTTTTTTTCATTCCTAGACAATGGCAAAATAATGATTTTTCATGCAATGATATATATTTAATTTATTATAATTATTTTAAGTATAAAGTAATTCTAAAGATACTTGTATGAGAATAGGAAAAGTGTATAAAATAATTATGATTATATCGTTCGTATTTTACTTTATTAAAGGCATAAATAAATTTTGGAATTTATGACAATATAAAATAAAAAATCAAATATTACAAATGGCACAGCCGTTGTTTTATTAATAAGCTTATCGATTTCTCTAAACTTACAAATAATAAATATATATTACAAGTCCTACTAAAAGTAGACACATAAGGACATCATTGGTGTTTTTGTCAGTTTGTTTCTTAATTTACTTTATAACATCGACATTTACAAATAATACAGTTCTTACATGAATCACTATCACAAAAGCTTAATTCTTACCGACGTTTTCTACATACTTTCACCTTATCTTTTTATTGGACGTTGTATCGATCTTTTTAACGACATATGATCAAATTTTATTTTTAATTTTGCTTCTCTCTTCATTATTGCTTCTTGACGCTTTCTTTCTATATCGGCAGCTGTAGAAAGTAATTGCGATCTGTCACAATTACTTATTCTATGTACATTTGATTGCTGGTCAATAATCGATTTATCAATAGATGAACTAGACTGTATTCTACGCCAACTTTTACCTTGCAACGTATAAT
This sequence comes from Ceratosolen solmsi marchali, assembly GCF_000503995.2. Taxonomy (NCBI): domain Eukaryota; kingdom Metazoa; phylum Arthropoda; class Insecta; order Hymenoptera; family Agaonidae; genus Ceratosolen; species Ceratosolen solmsi. Next base: position 5,847,252 of record NW_011948425.1, on the reverse strand, counting down.
TTGAATCATAGTAATTTGATTTTACATTTTGACTAACAGAACTCTTAATCTGTTCCTTTTCTTGTTGCGCCGAATTTAGATTAAAATTAGAATTACTCTTGTAATTATTGCCAATATTATTATTTGAATTATTTTGATGTAAGAAATTTGAATCCGAATAACTTTTAGCCTTAAATAATCTTGTATTGCTACTTTTGGTGCTAATACTACTATTACTATCGCTGTTTTGGGTTTGCGACTCGTAACCCGAACTATTATTGTTCCTTACATAGTTCTTATTCAAGTATCCAAAGCTGGCTTTTGTATTGATGACTTTATTTTGAACAGAGGCATTCGAAGTTTGAAAATTGTTTGTATAATTATTAGTTGCGGAACTACCTTTTGGCAGTGCAATGTAAGTTGAGTTTTTAGATTGAAAGAATTTATTTTGACTTGAATTTTTTTGTGAATTCAACGTGCTCGCTCCTACTGATTTATTGTTTCCATTAGTTTTACTATTCTGGCCAACCGATTTACACGAATTATCAATAGGAACTTGATTACTTTTGCCAATATCTTTATCGTCAATACCGACAAAAAATTCATCGAAAGAATCATCGGGAATCTCGAGAGAACCGGATTCTTTTTTATTTGTAGGTGAGTTTTTGTCACCGATAAGTCTTTCGTTATTATTTAATGATCGTTGATTTTCTTTAAATAATGTTATGCACGTTTTTTCCAAACTTGCATCTGGAGACATACTTTTCTCTTGCGAACTATTATTATATTGCATCTTTGTATTACCATACTCTTTTGCCTCTACCTCTTGACTACAAAGAACCATTATGTCTTCTATCGAATCATCCAATAATGCATTATAGCTCTTTTTTATATCCATCGTATCTTCTATCGAGGACTCATTTTGAATAGCTGATACCTGCAGCTTAATATCGGAACAATCTGTAGGTTGGCTATCTAGCTCAACAATCAATCGGCTCTCGGTTTCATCTTTGGCGTTTGAAACGACCTCTGTGTTTTTTTCTCCAATTTGTTTCGCTTTCATTTCTATTGCCTTGAGTTCTGCCATAAATCCTGCCATGTGTTCTTGTTGCTCTTCTTGTATGAGTTTCTTTTTCAGTGGCTTATAAAGTAAAGGCGAATTGGAATTTCTTTTTTTAGGCAATAGAACACTTCGCTTGGGTGTCCTACTTATTTCCATTGATATTGGAGATTTGGCACCTTCATCCTTTTTAATAATTCTTTGATAATCCCATCCAACTTCATTTGGCGGATGTTGCGTTAATGGCTCTAGCGGACTTTCGTTATAATTCATATCTGGGGAATCGCCGCAATCTATATTACATCGGTTTTTAATCGGAGTACTGTGGTCCACATACGATTTAGAGCGAGGCGTCGCTGCTAATTTAATTACTTTGACTTCGTCCGACGACGATGTACCGATCTCTTTAAAAAATAATGCAATATAGTTAAATCATATATAAATAACAAGGTCTCATGCGATAATAACAAATCAGTTATATCATTATAAATGTATTGATTTAAAGCAACAGGATAAAAATGATAAAAACATGTTTTTTTTTTCTAATGTAATTATTATTAATTTCTCTTGTAATTACGAGTAAAAACAAATTGACAATTACTTAACATCAGGCATTACACAAATACATTAAAGCTTTAATCATTTTAATAATCATTTTAATGCTAGATTTGTAGAAAAAATCTATATATACATTGGCCTGATCATTTAAATGAATTATTTTTCGTGAATGAAATTGTAATAGGCTACTACACACAATTACCAACTAGTTATCCAATCAGAAACAATTTAAATTACAAATCATGAAGTTCAAACCAAATCAATGATATAAATAAATCAAAAATTTTTATTTACCATCATCCTCGAACAATATTGGCGAATTTTTTAAAGATTTTTTTGATTGTTTATATTTTTTATTCATCTTAACGCCCTTACAGTTGAATACCGCAGTCTTGAGGTTATGGACAAAGAATATTACATGTTACACAATACACTCAAATTCCATACATAAACCATCCGCATACTGCTTACATTACCATACGCGCGGTTTTTTTTTTTTATACTAGTGCTGACAACTTCATATAATATAAAAATGTACTCGATGTAATTAAAGCTTTTATATTAAATTAATTGTCATAATAAATCAGACGGATTATTAGTAGCGGTCTAATAATCTAGCGATTCCAAGTGTCATTATGAGATTAATTTTAAATTTAAATAATTTCACGTCACAAACATCTATATTGTGATTATTCTTAGTTATTGTTACGGTCAAACAGAAAATAATAATACAATTTACCAACGTAACAATAGTCTCTAAAATAATGATAAATCTATTCAAAAAATTATGACGACTGCGATCGAGCATAACTGTCCTCCTCGGCACTCTCGAACAATTCTAATAGACAGTCGACAAATTGTCACGATTGCCAACTGCTGCCTCGAATGGGAAAATTCGAAAATGGATTTTCTTCTTTGCGTAACACGACAATGGGAAACTGCAGGATGAATTAATCGGTGTGTTCAAGCATGTGTTGTGCGCTTGGTGATTAAAGATGGTGAAAAAAAAAAAAAAAAAAGTAAAAAGAAAATTCAATCTACGGATAATAGTACGGATTATGGGATGAAATAAAATAATAGAAAGAAAGGCATTATTCGTATTGTAATATGATTAACGTATTTTCAACAATTTCCTTTTAGTTTGCTATTCATACCTAAAATGTAAAGTCTCGAGTGTATTTGTTCTCTCTTCAATATTACATATATTCTACTATTGCTTACAAATTCTGACGATTTACATTTTATTGTTGATTATATAAAAGATAACAAGGTTACAAAAATTATAACAATGGCTGGGGCTGGTATATCAACTTGTAAGTAAATTAATTACAATAAGAATTGGATATTAAGTAATATTTATCATTAAATGTGTAATCGATAGTCAATCATATATATATATATATATATATATATATATATTTATTTATTTAATACATTTAGCTGCAGGAATTCCAGACTTTCGTTCTCCAACAACTGGATTGTACGATCACTTGGAGAAATATAATTTACCATATCCACAAGCCATTTCTGAGATAGAATTTTTCAAAAGCAATCCCAAACCATTTTTCGTGCTTACAAAGGAGCTACTTCCCGAAGGATATAAACCAACAAAATCACACTATTTGTTCGAAAATGTGTGATTCTGGCTCACACTACCAATGTTCGATAGCTTATTATGATTTGCCGCCTGTCCTTGGGAGCTTGGGATCCCGTATGCTTGGGAAGGAGGCAAGTGAAAGGGGTTTACATCGATACAACATGCGCTTCTTCATTTAATACGGTTTATTCACAATTACATTATTGTTGTGTTCGAATTATGAGATGGAAGGATGTATACTATTGTCTAGAATAGACTAAATTCCCAGATGTTTGGTGGCAGGACTGCGGGCAAGCAGAAGGGTTAGTCCATTTGTTCAATAATTAATAACACATTTGCTTATCGTGCTGTTTTGTTCCCTTTATTTTACAGACTGCACAATGAATATGATTCTAAGATAGTGTTGAGAATCTGTGAGATCTTGCAGTTTGGTGGTAGTTGCCACGTGCCGTTAGCATGCACTACATGTAGAGGTCAGAGGTGTAAAACTCCTGATCCTCCGATCTAGTGCGCTTGGTGTTAAATAGTTACACCGAATGCAAGAGTTCCTAAATCTCTGGTACTTCTTTGTGTAATGCCAAGTGACGGTAATGAAATGCCCTTCGCGGCTGCTACCTTTTGCACTGTTCAAGGCCGTTCGCAGGTGCTTATCTTTCAACTAAATTCACAGAACTTCTAGAATATTCGAGGAGTCCAGAAAGACAAAGCTTTGGAAGGTTGGAGAATCTCCAATCGACGTTGCTATGCGGAAATATTATAGGACACCCGAAAATTAAGGCGTAGAATATTCGAGAATTCGCAAATTCAATGTTCACAAAACGTAAGCGTCCGAGAGCTTGTACCTTTCCTATTTAAATTTCTTCGATTTTGCTCCAATCCCGAACATCAATTCATTTGATGATTACATTTCCTTGTTTACCTTGTCTTCCGCGGGGATTGGCAGTGTCGCTAGGGTGTTAATTGGTCTCATGATAGTAGCTGAGGCGGTTTTCAAGCTGACAACCCTGGTCAATTCGTCCTTGTCACGATGGAAAAGCAACTAAAACATAATGTCGTATGTGTTTCAAAAGATTCTATAGAGATCTGTAAGAATTACAACGCAAACAATTCCATGGCTGTGGTTCCAAGCGATACAACCCATAACATAATATTTATATGTGTTATAGATATAGACTGTTTTTGCTTTTATTTTTGTTTTTATTAGAAAGTTCTTTAGATAATAAAATCATTCTTAATGAAAATTTTTATTAAAAAAGAAAAGAGGAGAAAAAATTCCATACGAATATCAATCATAATTAATTATACATAATTACAGAGTTTATCGTTCGCTACACATTTGTATTAAAATCTATGAGTGTAGTAGTAAAACAAACTGTAGAATATGATTAAAATACATGAAAATTTTTATTAAACGAATAAATATTTATGCTGTAGCTGGCGTGAATAATTGTAATTATATGTCATTTCATCGCAAATGGCGTGACAATAACTTGTTCCGATTGACATTGATGTAACTGGCCGATGCCAACAGCTGACGATGCTAGAGGCTCTCGCCCAGAATACCGTAACTAAAAGATTTTAAATAATTTAGAAATTAGTCGGTCTAGAGCTGTAGATATAAATGACGATATAATGTATAATAATCCATACTTGACGGCCACATAGATTTTCAAATCGAGGCTTAATAAATGTCCAAGCTCCCATATTTTGTGGTTCCTCTTGACTCCAAATAAAAGCTTTAATAATAATAATATATATATATATATATATATATATATATATATATATACATGTATAATAATTATTATTACAAGGTAAGCTCAAAGTAAAATGAAATCGTTTTTATTTAATTATTAGTTGCATTTGTAATTCAAAATCTATACTTATATTTATATTCTCTTACTTGGCTTATACTAACTTTTTGTATTTTTATATTTTTGTATTTCTTCGTTAAGTTCAACGACCGGGAAAGGACATAGACTCTCCACTCTAATAATCGCTACGTCATGAATTCTTTCGGCCTCTCTGTATTTCTCAAGAGCGTAATAGTGTTTGCCACTAACTAGTATCACTTTACGGACTGCATCCTCATTCACCTTGTTATCGCATCCTGCCAAATACATACAATGTTTGATTAATGTTTAAAATTTTGAAAATACATGCTCGGATCATCGTATATAAATGAATCTTAGAGATAATTGGAATCCAACTTCATTGGTATATCAGATAATATATGCTTCATCGTTACTCTTCGAATTATTCACGAGATATTTTGAGCTTTAATAAATGTAAGATACATTTTCCTTAATTTAACTGACTGTGCAAGAAATTAGAATATAACTTGATCATGAAAGTATGAACGTACCTATAATGGGCCTAAAATTCGTGCCTGGAGCCATTTCCTCAAATGTCGATGTAGCCAAAATGTTTCTCAGTAATATCTTTGGGGCTATGACTATTAAAGGCTTCCGAAAATCCCTCACCATCTTACAGAAAATTTGCAATTATTATTTTCAATGTTATCGAAGCTTCATTTATTTCGCTATATTAAAAACTTGTACTTTAGGGAGATTATGTCGATTATTACGAGCAAGTGGCATTTATTTACGAATCGTACGAACTCTCGTCGGGGAAGGCATTTATCTTTTTACATTAAGAATGTTCCGAAACTGGCAAAAAAAAAAAAAAAAAAAAAAAAAAAAAAAACTCTGGATTCATCTCCGATACTTTAAGCCATTGGAGACATTGTTGGCATACTCGCGAGAGAATTCGGCCGAGTTGTCCATGCTAATAAATACTAAATAAATAAAAGATAAACGGAACGTCGGAAAAATGATATCAAGTTGAACAATAAAATCAAAGGAATAATCTAGCAGAGCTTTCTCAATTCTCAAAGCCGTGGCGGTAAAGTTGCGCCCTTACTTGTCGCCTCAGCAGGTGGAAGTACTGGGCCGGTGTCGTGGGATTAGCCACCTGGATGTTGACGTCGTCGCCGTCGGGCCGGTCTTCCTTACTGTCCGTTAGCTGGAGGAAGCGCTCGAGTTTGCAGGAGCTGTGCTCGGGCCCGGCGCCGTCGTAACCGTGGGGCAGGAGGATCGTGAGGCCACTCGACGTCATCCACTTGGTCTCCCCGCTCGTGACGAACACGTCGATTATCAATTGCGCCCCGTTGGCAAAGTCGCCAAACTGCGCCTCCCAGATTGCCAGGGTGTTGGGCAGGGTGATGCTCACACCGTACTCGTAGCCGAGCACCGCCTCCTCCGAAAGAATACTGTTTGCCAGCTCGAGTTTGCCCGTTTGATTATCCGCCATGGAGTTTAGGGGTATGTAGATCGCTACAAACGAGTGGAAAGCAAATAAAGAATTATTGCCAATAAATAAAGTGCTCCCCGGCCACACCCTGTCTCTTCGTCTCGAATCCCCCTCGGTGTTTATTGCACAGTGATAACGAACAGACATTTGCGTTTATTGTTAGTTGCAAAATCTTTAATGTTAGACCCCGTGGAAGTTTGACCGAGAGGCATTTTTGTAAATCGTTGCGCTCGTACATCGCCTCCGCTGGCCATGTCAACAATGACAAATCTCATATCATCGCTCATAAGCTTCCCTCATCTGCATTCCCATTCATTAAAAAGCCCTTAATAACAAGTTTACTCCTGCAAACAAGCTTCCTCTTATCGGCCAACGCTGCCATAAAAATCAAGCCAATTCGTCATTGGAAACGTCATTGGATTCTAAAATTAAGCAGGAGATAAGATCACCTTCCGTCCTCTGATCGACCAGCATGGCGTGCCTTTGTGAAAAAGTCCCGCGGCCGATATCCTCCCCGCTTATCCTCACATTGTAGCCTTGATAAAGCAGACTCCCAAGGGCCATGGCTTCCGCAGTCGACCAGTCGATCTTTTTTCCAATCTCGATCTTTTTCAGCCGTGCGAGAACGTGGGACTTGAGCAGCTGCGGATGGATGCTCTATCGATGCAATTGACAGGCATTATTAACAATGGCCTTTATCTTATGTGGACGGCAATTTTAAGAGAAAAATGCCCGAGCGCTAATGATTAATTAATTCTTCAATATCAAAAGGCGTGCTTAAAGCAGCTTAAAGTTGGCGCGCATACGAGCGAAGACCTTCGGCTCCGATTATTCGCGAGTTACGTGTATTAGAGAAGGAGGGTACCGATAGATCGCTCCTCCCCCCTCCCCACCCCCCATAGATACAACGTTCCTTACGATATTACATTCGTTTAGGTTTTTTTGTTTTTTT
>NW_011948425.1:5801692-5839723 GCF_000503995.2 Ceratosolen solmsi marchali | reverse complement strand
TGCTTTGCCTGCCCAGTCGGTCTTCGTACTCGCCGCTCTTGCGGCCGATGAACTCCAGCAGACTCACGTCCACGCCCGTGTCCCACGTTGTCACCGAGGATTCCGCTTGTTTGAACAATGACCATCGTCCGGTGAAGTAAGTGGGCACTGGCACGTAAGCGTTCACCACCTGCAAGGCTTTTTCCAGTTTGGCCGTATATTGCCCGAGGATCGTAACGCCTTCTTCGGGGCTCAGCACTTTAGTCCTCGCCAATTCCGCCAAATAACGATCGGGGATCGAGCTGCTCGTACGATTTCGTAATAAGGATGTTTTATCTTAATACGGATATTCAGGGGGATTATATGGTTTTGGAGTACGGAGGTAGCGAGGTCCTTCTAATGCAGGACCTAGCCAATATGATAAATAATAGCGTGTGCTTTACTCACGGTCTGTTGCGTATTATTTTATAGACAAGTGGATTCGTGAAGGTCGGATCGTCTAGTTCGTTGTGCCCCCACAGCCTGAAACAATTTAAATCCACGAAAACATCTTTTCGGAATGTCCTCTGATAGTTGAACGCTATTCTCGCAGCTCTTACAACCATCTAAAATAGTCGCACAGGTTGGCTAAGCGCAATGTTCATTGTCACCGAGCATCGTACGCGACTACTTACCTCAGGATCATCCGCATTCACGTGAACGACCGGCGATGAGACAAATTTCGCCAAGTCCGTGCAATACCTCGTGGACCTGCCACGGGTTGCCGGGGTTGTAAAGCCTAATTGATTGTTTATCACGAGGTGAATGGAGCCACCGATTTCGAAATGCGGCGTCCCACTATTCCTTGGCCCGGATAAGCCGCGTCACCGTGGACCTTTTCAACATCATCATTAAATCTATCTCCGAGTTTACTATCGAGATGTCGGTTATTTAATAAAAATCCCGAATAAGATATTCACATTTAGAATCGTATCGTGCTCTACGCCTACAATCAAAACTCAAGGTCGCCGAGCAGTGTTTTGCCGGGCGTTCAATTCCTAAAGTAAAAGTAGCCTACCTGGACATTCAGCACCTTGTCGCTCCAACGCGCGTTGATATTCTCGGAGTAATCGCCATCGCCGAGTATCTGCATGAGTGCTCTGGTTCGTCCCATCGAGACGGGATTGACAGCCTCCAAGTGCGAGGGATTCGGGACCATACTCACGCGGACACTGCGGCCGTCCACTCTAAAGTCTAGCGTCGATACGAAGTGGGTGGCTACGTCACCGGTGGCCTTGGCGCTCGCCGGGAACTCCTGCATACCCCTTAATTTGCTGAAGAGCTTCTCCAGGGGAAACTTCATGATGCCAGCGAGTAAGCTCAAGCGGCCGCGATGCGGCATACAAAGGACGATTTCTTCCAGGGTATCTGTAACAACGATCAATATAAATCATACTATTCGGAAATGGCCTTGCTACGATCAACTAGAGGCCTTCCAAACGTCTCGGATGAGGACGCTAACAGAGATGGAATTAATAAGAGATCAAACTAGACTCGCAGTGCATTACCAATACTCCGCGAGAAGAACATCCAATACCTATCAAACATCGGTAAGAAATCTTCAGGTCGTTCAATCATCGTTTCCCCAAAAAACATTCCATTACAACGAGTTTAAAATTTAAAAAATGTCGCTATTAGAGAAACAACGCAATCTGGTAACGAGCCACAAACTCTGCATCGCGCGCTTAAAAAACGACATGGACGTCTGCAGAAAATCCAGAAAATGCAAAAGGTGCTACAAGGATCACCGTACTCTGCTACGTGAAAAAAAAAAAAAAAAAAAAAAAAAAAAAAAAAAAAAAAAAAAAACAAGGCAGAATCAGAGACGATGGTGCAATCATTGACATACAAGTGCATTCTACCACATCATTGCTCGCCCCTGCCATGGTCATCATAAAAACTACTAAAGTACAAGTTCGTCTCCTCATCGACACAGGCTCTGAACTTTCATTCAATTCAACGAGAACCTCATCAGACAACTCAATATTCTCAAAAAACATTCCATCATTTACATTCGTGGTTATTGGTAGGAGGGAGGAAGGGGAGGAAGGGGAGGGGAGGGGGGGGGAGAGAGATTATAAGTCAAATCACCCACTCTCCACTCGATCCACTCGAAAGCCATAGTCATCATACAGCCTCACATTCCTAACTCATTAATATCGGTAATTTTCTTTCCTTTGAATCAACTTCACACGATTGGCCACACTGGAAAAACTTAACATTGGCCGATCCGCAATATATTTTACACCTGAATCAGTAGACATAATTCTTGGACGAGTGGACATATACTGGCAGATAATAAAGTCCCGCGTCATCATCCCTTCTCCGTCCATGCAAATGGCGTAACTATTCGAATTAAAAACTAACTAATTACCAACTAACTAACTCACCAATGGCTGCTTGCTTGAACAATTCGTGAAAGAAAGCCATCATGCTCTCGGCTCCCTCGCCCCCGTATCTTTTCGTGCTTGAGAATTTCACAGCCAGAAATCTCTCGAACGCTTGGCTCTTCAGCATTTCTCGAGCTATGGCTCGTTTCGTCTGGTTGTCGATTGGTTGGTAAAAGCTCTCCTCAAAATTTTTCGCAAACCATTCTCTCTCTTCCTCGGTCTACAATATTATTATCGAATGGATTGGCCTGACAATACATATATATTTACTACATATGATACATATGATAAATATGGTAGAATCTTTATGGTTAGGTTGATTGTTTAGTTGCCAATGTTATATGACATTGTCTCTGAATTAGTATTGGAGATTTGTATAAATACAGAATAAGGTAGTGATAGTAATTTAATGTGATGATTGGTCTGAACTAGTTCGCTTTGCACGCTGTATTTTTACCTCGAGATGACTGAATTCTGCAGATATCGTGCTGCTGTAAATTGCTTTCAAAATGCCAATGGCCTCACTCACGCTTCCCTCAGTTCTGTCAACGTGCAGTAGACCCTTTAATGGCACGTGGTCGGTTAAATCGAGACCGAAGCATTGAGGTTGCAATTCGGGAAGTGGCGGCGGTGGCTTCGAGAGCGAAATTGGATTAACGTTTGCTTGCTTATGGCCGTGTTCTCGATAAGCGCTGAGAAATCTATAAAAATTACTGTATTTCGAGCGCATCTTCAGCTCTTCGTCTGGAACTGATATAATACGTATTGTAAATATTGTCAATTCTACGCCCTTCTGTGATTATGTTATGATTATGTTTTGTTTAGTTCTTCTTAATTAAAACAATAATGTCGATATACTTGACTCGGTAATTATCTTACAATTATGAAAAATATTCCCGATGATTTTATGAAATAGAAAGGTAATAATTTCTTCTTTTTAATATTATCGAAAAATATACTATTTCGAGTGACACTGCTTATATAGTATAATAAACATATTGAAACTTAAATGTATATTTAACATATAAGCCGAATTGTTTAAAGTAAATTTTCATAAATTTGCGTCAAAGTATTTTAATTAAAAATGTATATCATTTGTATATTATTAATTTCTTTCTTTTATTCTTACGATTCTTTTGAATCTATCGATACGTCTATCATTATATTATATACTAAATCATAATATTAAAAAAAAATTGCGAAACCACATTTGACATTTAATTTCAATATTCTAATTCAACCGATGGGATAAATTTATCCCCTTGCGAAAATAATATATTTTTCTAGAATATTTTTTACTTCTATTACATCAGCATGTTTTTATTCGTCTATTTTGCAGTTTTTTTTTTTTTTTTTTTTTGTACGAGTTTGTTTGATGCTAATTAATAAAATAATTTCTTCATTATCAATGACTATAAATTTTGATTATTTTTAACAGTACTGAAGAGCATTGAAACGTTTTTATATTTCTATCGTTTGACGAATGGTCATTGAGGTATAACAAAGGTTTTTTTTATTATTTTTATAAAAATAATACTTTTTCCACGTATTATTAATTATATTACGGTTGTAGCTATTATGATTATCAATAATTTAACGCCCGAGATAAAATATAACGAATGCTTGTATAGTATATTTTATTAAATAGAAAACGATGACGAAGTCGAATGGCATTTGGCTAGAGATGAAATTGCAAATAGCTACGGTAATATTTATTAATATTAATCATTTATCTATTCACCATAATATTTCACATTAACAAGTGAGCTCGATAATTTTAAGCATCACTACAATACGAAAACCATAGCTGTTTTATTATTTTTCCCTTACTTTTTTCTCCATAGTGTCTGTTATTCATACGCGTACTCCCACTTCCCCTCTTATTCCATTCGTCCTTATAGTATTATAATATTTGCAATAGAGTCTGATTTAATATCATAATTCATCGTCCTTAGTTTTCTTCGGTAATTCGACTTTGTAGAACAGTATGGGGAAAACTATTCGTGAGAAATCTACGATCACATTTACATTTTCTATTTGTCAAGTGTCAATGAAAAATTCAATTTCACCTGTTTATTTAACTGATATGTACTCTTATTTTAAATTAAAAAAAAAAATCCGTTATAAAAGAATAAGATGTCTAAGAACCCATGAACGTACTCTTTAAAATGCGACTTTAAATAATCATATAATCAATCAATTTGGCATTATCGTAGATAATTAATGTTCGGCCACTGTATAGACCATTTTATAAACATGTACCAGCATTTTGCAAATACTTATTATTCATAGAGATTAGGATGACGAGTGGAAAGAGGATGGCTGATTCGGATCAGGGATGTTGGTTGGGTACATGAGATGCAATATTCCATAAATACAATGACCAGTCACGTTGATATATTATCCTTTTTATTATTTTACATTACACTCGTATCGGTAAAAATCGATATTTGCATTTAATATGTATGTATGCATGTATATATATATATATATATATATATAAAGCACCTCATTGTATGAAATTTTATGAACAGGAGAAAAGGCATTAAAATATTTTAAAGCAATGTGCTAGATTTTTAATTTAATTGACACTTTAATTTTTATTATTATCCATATTGATTTTTTTGTTGTTGTTTTTAATATAAATTTGATATTGTGATATTATTAACGACATTTGTGTCAACCACGGGCATGCGTATACCACACATATTCCTATTATGTATTATGTATTATTATTCATATTATTCATATTATTAACTGAAAAGTTTATCACTTCTTATGAAGATGAAATTCTATCAATTATGATTGGTTAAAAAAAAAAAAGGAAAAATAATGTTGGCCTCTGTCGAAGGATCTATTAAATTTATCTCAAAAATATAATATTATCTGTCACGTTATTAACTTAAAAAAAAAAAAAAAAAACTGAAAGAAAAGAGCGAAAGCGTTATCGGCTCGAATGAATTGAAGCAAACACCTTCGTTACGCATTTTATTTAGTTATTGCCAATAATATTTTTTCACTTCGCTTCTGCATACACGCACAAAGGGCAATGTCAATTTTCGAAATTATTAATAATTAATATCGATTAATTAAAAATTAAAAAATGAGTAATAATTAAATGATTGAGTAACGATTAATTAAAAATTAAATTTACGACATTTTCAACACAACATGCGAATGCAACACCTACGCATTAAAAATTGAAGGTTAAATCGATCAAAGTTCCGCAACTAATAGCTCGAAAAACAAAAGCTAAATAATTAAAAATTGATATTGTAATAAGCGCGCGCTCGTTTAGCCGAGAGATAGTTAGTTTATCGCTTGTGCAACAACCTTCAAATTCTCTTGGGGCCTTCTCCCGATGCCCGTAGACGCCGGGCCCACTGTTGTAAGTCCTTTGAGGCGTTTTCCGATGGTTGCCCCTCGCCTCGGTGCGACTCTGCCATCTTGACGGCCGCTCGGCAATTTCGCGCCTGTGAGCCGAAACTTTTACGAAATTTCTGTACATGTTAAGCGCACGAAAATCCATGTATCCGGGTGCAGTGATCCAAGCTTTCCGTGCAAGATTATCCGTTAAAGCGATGTAATCGGAGCTTTAGCATTAAAGGAAAATGCTGGTCAGTTGCTCGTGTCCTACGATTGAAGCTTCGAGTTCCAACTCCACATTATTACTGGTGCGTGATTCTCTGACTTTAGCTTAATTCTTATCTGTTTACTTACGTATAAGTGGACGTGTAGGGGGTATCGGCCGGGTCGTTAGCCAGTAAGGAGTTGCCTCTTTCGTGTCGCATAATCACAATTGGATTTTACTGCTTTTTGCCAAAATGCGCACCAACGCGTGTTTAGGAACGGATATGTAAGAGCAATTGAGAAAGTATTGTGAAACGAATATATTTTTATTCAAATTTTAATATACGATCCACTGGGCACGCATAATTATTGTTATTATTGTTATTATTATTATTATTATTATTTGTTTTTTTGCCTTTATAAACAGAAAAAGAAATTTAATGTGTACGGGAATTATAATATACGAATTATTAATTTTGTAAATCATAATGTATTATGGCAATATAATTAATTATCAATTTTGCATTGGCATACTCTTGAATATCAAATTTAAAATCAATAAATTATTTTCATTTAATATTAAATCAATGGCACAAATAACCTTATATGTATTATTGAATAAAAAATAATAAGCATAATTTACATTGTCGTAATTTATAATTTTGCGATATATTGTGAATATCGTATAGAATTATATGAAATAATGTTTAGCTTATTTTTTGAAATGGCTGTCTTTATTTATATGTGAAAGCAATCGTCGCATGGAAAACATTTGTAATAATTGATAAAAAAATCAATTATATCAATGTAAAAGCAACAGCACCAAAGCGAACTGGAAAGTTTCGCTTAATATATATAACATATAAATTTCACATAAAATATAATTTTGTTTTTAAATTAACGTTTAAATTAGCCCTCAAGTTTTGTATACTAAAATTTTGTATAATAAAATTATTGTTTAATTGATAACGTGAACATTGTTTGATACATAAAAAAAAAAAAAAAAAAAAAAAAAAAATTAAAAAAAAAAGTCATCACAGTGAACGTTTATATAGTCTAAATAAAACATTATTTATCTCTACAATGCAATATCAAATGAATCAAATGTTTATTCTTAAATATTTGAAAATACGGATATTAAAATGTTTACTGCATTTTGAATAAATTTGACGTCTATTAGATTTTCAATAAGAAATTGTATTGTTTGCTTAAATTAATTGACTACAAAGCAATGATATTCTGCACAACGTGCCTTATTATTATTCAAAAATACAAAAAAACAAATAAGAGAGAAAAATTCATAGCAGGCGAGAGTTCTGTCTGTGTCCTCGGTTCCTCATTTTTCCTCCCATAATATATATATATATATATTCTGATTAAATGTCCCTATCAGTGCGAGAAACACAGTGTGCGCGTGTGTGCGTGCGTGGGCGTGTGAGTGTTGGCGGGCCAGTCAGCCGTTATTATCACAATGCAATAAATATCGACTGGCATTACATTACTACATTTTTCCTGTTTAATGTCCATTAATACCAATAGTTTTCCATTTTTATTTTACGTGAAGGAGTAAAAATAGAAATTACAATGAGAATGAAAATAGCATTAAAATGGAAATTTATTGTGAAAAGAGTCGTTTGATATTACAAGATATTTGTAATGATTTTAAGGACAAGACTTCGAGACTTATTATCTTCTTAATTATCTTTCTAATTACAGTCGCTCGTTCTCTTTATTTTCAACATCCATCATATCCACAAAAGATCACAATTTCCATTCAAAATTATCGATAAAATTAATTTAAGTTTCGTACATTTTTTAATTTTCATAAATTAGCATAGAAATTAAATCATAAATAACATCTTTTATTATATTTCATGCAATTTACATATTAATTGAGAAGCGAAAATAACGTAATTATTTTAGTATCGTCAGTTGAAGCGGAAAAAGATCATATCTCATTTATACGAATTTACATTATTACATTTTCACATTCTTTAAGGGTTAATCGATTTTTATGAATGCATCAGATGAAAGAAGTTGCTACTTTCTGTATAAATATTTACAATTCTTATTACACTTGTACTCCAAAATTATGTTTTTACTTACACGGGCAATCAATTGGTCCATAAAAAATAAATTATCGAATTTTAAAAAAGCAATGGCCTGCAAAGTTTTTGCCTTATATCGGATTATCCGGCAATTTTTTAATTATTATTTTGTACAGGAGAGTTATCTAGATGCTGGGATAAGCTGAGCCAATAAGATCTCTGCCACGGTATCTGAACTTGTGGGTGATGATGTTGAATTTTGTACCGCCGAGGGAGACGGGGCACGGTTTTTCCGATCTTGCGAAGAAGCAGACCGTGTAGAGGGCCATTTCTAGTTCAGGTGACGTGCCCACGAAGATGTCGGTTACGGGTTTGTCGATGCCGTCGAACGTCACGTGTGCCTTCACGATCGCCGCTTTCTGCAATATTCATAAAAATTACGTATTTATTAGTTAATGAGGGCTCGCGAAATATCTCGCCAGGGACGTACAGATTTTCACGGATAATGCAATGAACTGAAATGGTGACTGAAATCGCTCGCAAACAGAGACAACAATATTTGTTTAATTTCATAGCTATAAAATCTCACGGCTGTACTTTTACACGTTTATTCGAAAAAGCAGCATTAAGAAAAAGATAATTTTTGAATGTCTTATCGTAAGAGAGAGAGAGAGAGAGAGAGAGAGAGAGAGCAGACCATGTGAATATTGTGAATTGTGTATTGGCCTTTGAGAGTAGACGTTTGTTGTTCTTCCTCTCAATTTTCTCCATAAGTATCGTTCGTAAGTAATGAGTAGGTTAAACTACAAGAAGCTCTCGCACAAGTCGTCAATGCGGAAACGGAACTTTATAAGTGTGGGTATGATCGAATCACACAACCATTCAATTATTCAACTTTAGCCCATTTTCTCAATGTCGGACTCGAGTATTGAATCCACTGCCCATCATGGACTATCTTAAAAATCGGAGAATTCGTTTGAATTAACCAGGCTTAAGATTAATTTAATACGCAATGTGATTTAATAAGCAGAATGATCCCGTCCAAAGTTCAAAGCTCTTTTGTGCTCGAAATAATGATAATAGCGACTAAGTGGCAAACGGAGGAGCTGGAAAATGACGAACGACGTGGCGCAACTCACATTGCCAAGGTCGACTTTCTTAATGTAGCCGAGATAATTGAGTCGCTTCTTCAGCTCCTCGGCGTTGAAGTAGATCCAATTGTGCAGACCGGAGACTTCGGTGCCGAGCTTGAGCTCGGTGAGGAACACGTGCTCGAAGCCGCTACTGCCGATCTTCCCCTCGCCCCTCGAGTACAGATTGAACCAGAGTGTCCGCAGCGTGTCCTTGTACTCGTAGTAGTCCTTCTTGATGAAGCCCTTGTCCGCGAGGAAGCGCATCGCCGCCGACATGAGGTTCGTGCTGAGGAACGTGTCGACTAGGAGGCTTTCCTCCTGGCGCTGGGCCGGGCTTATGTACTCGTTCTCACGCGTGTCCAGCTTGTAGTTGTCGTAGATGTCCAGGACTTTTCGAATGGTCGGCAGTTGCAGAGCTTCGGGCTTGACTTGAAGTAGCCTATGACAAATTGATCAAGAGAAAGTTTATACCTTCAAACAAGCAATAATAAATTGTATGAAAATCTTTTCGATTCCCAATACAATTTATACCGTTCAAAATGATTTTGAGCTTCGAAATTTTGTAAAATTAATGCATAATTTCCACGTCGTCCACTGGCGAATCAAGACACAGTCTCGAATCCTTTAAAAAACACAAGGACTTTAAAAGGCTCCTCCAAAGTAAAATTATCCGAATCGACTTTGTTATTTCGGAATTAAACGATTTACGAAACTTGATACAGAGCCTAAGAATTTCCAAAAAAAAAAAAAAAAAAAAAAAAAAAACCATAAAATAAAAAAAAAAAAAATAAAAAAAAAAAATAAAAAAGAAAGAAAAACGGCAACTCACGGCTGCACAGCCTCGTCCTTTGAATTACTACCGGTGGTCGTCTTTTGGAGATTGAGAGTGATGTACTTGTTGGCGTTGTTCACGTCCTTGATGAAAAGCGCCTCGGAGAGCTTCTGAAGGTCCTCGTCGGTGATGGCATTGCCCTTACTATAGGTCGGATTGCTCGAGAAGACCTTGCCGGAGTTGGAGGTCGCGGCCGCCCCGGCGAGGGCCGCTCCACCGATCCCGGCAGCTCCAATTGCCGCCCCGGTCGAGATGCTGGGACGTCCAGACTGGCCGGCGTTTCCCGGCTGTGGATGTACTAGGGAGAAAAACGCTTATATTGATTGTTCGATACTCCATGGAATGAAATTCAATTTTAAATAGAAACAATTTATAGATAAGATTAACTGCCGTACGGGACTTTGGAAATTTTAAAAGACTTTTGTTGGCTCCATTAGTTTCATTATGCTTTACAATGAATCTTCTTTCTTTCTTTCTTTCTTTCTTTTTCTTTTATGTCTGTCTGCATGTTTGTTTGTTTATTTTGGTTTTTATAGAAACGATACGTATTTTTGTTTTATTATTATTATTATTATTATTATTATTATTATTTTTTTTTTTGGAATCGTTACTCGTCACGAAAATTATATCGCGCAGAACGTGACTTTTCATATACCAATATAAAATACCTTTATATATTGAAAAATCGAATGTTTATTAACACTTCGTATGGATTTACGCATCGTTTGTATTATATTGTTATTAAACAATGCAAAGAAATGATTTTTTTTTTTTTGTGAAAAGAAAATTTTTTATGACGATACACGATCAAATTATTATGAAAAATTTATATCTTTGAATCGGATTATTCCGATTATCCGATTGCCGTTCTTATTTTCTCTTTGGTTATTCGGTGTTGCGTAATAAAGTGATAAGTTCTGTGGGACAAATTTCATAAACGAGAGCTTAAATAAACGAAAATTTCGAATATTCGGAGAATAAATTTACCAATTAAGAGATTTCTTTACTATATTTCTTATCATAATCATGCATGAGACAACATAAATATTAAAATATCATCTAAAATGTCAAGCAAACGAAGTAGCATGATATTATAGTAGAAATAATATGATGTAAATGAAGCGAAATAAGAGAAAGCCAATATTAAATAAATCCAGTCGTAAAATAATAATAAGCATCTCGGTTCGATTTCTTATAACAATACATTTTTTTTTTTTTTTTTAAATGACAAATAAGAGCTTTGATCGACTGCTTTAAATTCGGCCAAGTTGAGCTGAGTTTGTAAAAATTCTTTGAAATAATATTGCCCTCGCGAGAAAGCTTTGCTTATTATTCCAAAATTTACGTGTAACGAAGTAGCGATTATTTTATGGGAAGAAAATTGAATATCAATGGGCTTATATTCGAAGTAACACCATTAGAAAGTCAAGTTGATTCGTCTCGAAAGTGTTAATGGGCACAGACGTGATGCCATTCACGCGAGGCCATTTATCTTAACGAACCGTATTCACTTAACTGTTTCTTCCTTAGAGCACAAATGGTTGAAAAGAATTTCCAAAAGTACCATATCATCGAGCTGGCCTAAGGCAATTTAAGCATTCGATCAATATTACTAATCGTCCTTACTAATGGCGCTTTAGTAATGTGTGGCACTTTGCGAGCTGTCGCATACATCGGACGCACAATCGCTCGCAAATGGCTTGACCATTACTACGGACTGTCGCTCTACCAACCAGACGGATGCTGTCCAGGTGTCGTTGGGCTCGGGGTCTGGGCTCTCAGGCCGGGAATCGGCAATTCGACTCGATTTCCACCGTCGGCGACTCCGTTCCAGTTCTTGCTATCCACGGCCGAACCTGCTTTCGACTGTGGCGTCTCTGGTTTTGATTTCGGCTGCGAGGCCGGGATCGAAGGGCGTGCGATTGGCGTTGGCACTGAACTAGGCGCCCGGGTAGACGCCGTCGTCTGCGACGTCGCGGCTTTATTACCAATTTTCCCTGCATCAGTCAATGATAACAATTAAGTATTCGTAATTGTGATCTCGTGATTTATCGAGCCTTACATAGGCAGTCTTAAATCGACGGGCCCATGAGATTTTTACCGTCGTATCGGGAGATCCTGAAGAGATATTGTAGGATTTTTCGTAGCGTATGGTGTGGCTTCGAGCAGGATCGTTCGCGCTCGATATATCATGAAAATTTTACGAATAAATCGCGAAACGTGAAATGCAATAAATAGTTGCAGCAAGCGAAAACTGACCAATGAACGTACCGCGAATGGATTTTAGTTTAATTCCCGAAGTATAGAATTTAAATGGAAATTCTAATCAATGAGTTTCGATAGAGCAGTGGGAACAGTTTTTGCTAATTAAATTTATTTGTAAATTATTTGTGTATGTCATAGAGTGTTTTAATGAGTAGAAATTTTAATGAGACGAAGTAACATTACATTACATTATTTTCAAACAAAGTCATTTGAATTAGTGAAAATACAGTAAATTTTTAATTTTTAATCGTTTTTCTCTTTCTCTTTTTTAAACAATTAGTTTATATATACCTGGCGATCCAGCTGGTTGTTGGCCATGCGAGGAGGTATCGGGATGAGACGCTGGCTTATTATCTACTAAGATAATTATTTATTCAACAAACACAAAAACATAGTATTGAACTATAGATAGGTATGGAAAAAAAAAAAAAAAAAAAAAAAAAAAAAAGAATGGACATGAATAATTTATCGTGACATTGTTAACTATATAATTTGTATAAATAAAACAAAGAACGTGTCATGCTAGAGCCTTTTCAAATTATGCATTTAATCTTGAGATCGTCATTACATATAATTATCATTATAATTATAATTATCAATTACATATAATAAATTTAATTGTATAATCAATTAATCGTATAACGTCCATTGAAAAGGGAATAAATAGCCTGTACAATATTATTATTTTATTATAACAATTAGCCCAATCTAGTGAACAATATCTTATGATACTTCTCATCGTGTTACTTTCAGTAATTTTATGAATCAATATGTCACGAGTAGTTTATTGACCATCGGATCTATTGTAAATTGCAAGTCAAAGGACCGTTATCCTCTTGGAGTAGAATTTACGAAGGGCACCAAGTCGCAGCGAAATTGATAAAAAAAATCTGAGGTGGCTGAAGGTGCGCTCGAGGGTACTAGCAGCGATATAGGAGGGAAAATGCTTGACGAACCTGTACCGTGATGCGGATTGTCCGGCTTCGTAATGGTCTTCTGCTCCTGCATCTTGGACTTATCCTTGATGGTGCCGGCCTCGATGCCTCCAAATTCGGCGGCCCAATTCTTGTAATTGGTACCGGTGGCGGCCTTGGGTGGTCCGCTATCGATGGCAACTTCCGTGCCAGGATTTGGCTTACGAGGTTGGTTCCTCGGCGACTCGCCGCTCTTGGGTCCGAGGTTGCCGACACCAATGGCCAGGGCCGGATTAACGGCCGCGGCGATGCCCTTGTTGGTATGGCTCGGGGGTTCCATGAGCTCTTGGCTGGACGATTTCGGGGTCGTCGAGGTCAATTCATCCTTCTTTTTCCAAAATTTCCATGCGCCGACATCTGCCGTTCATGAGAAATCGATTATTTTATTTTTTTTATTATTTTTTTTTTTTTTTATTTTTTTTTTATTTTATCCCTTTCGATATTGACGTAGATTAAAAAGGAAAGTTTTTGGCACGATGCTTTATCTAACTGCGTATTGGGTCTGTTTAAATTGAAGGAAATTAAACGAACGAGCTGTTTACTTTGTCAGAAATTGGCAATAACACTGCGAGACGAATGGGTTATCATATAATCGTTAAAACGACCAGGACACGTAAGCTTGTTAGACAGAGTATGACTTTAAGAAGCACACTCATTAACAAGTTGAGAAATAAATATCTCAATATTAAATAATTAAACGGTAATTTTATTTTAATTTATTCAATAATTGGATGACATTTTTCTTTCTTTCTTTCTTTCTTTCTCTTTTTTATAGGTACAAAAATGGTTTAATTTTTTAAGTGAGAAGAATTTTTATATCTTTTGTCTTTGATGTATATTTATTATATTAAAGTATTTGTCCGGCTGATTGAATAATGTTTTTACTAATGTACACAGCGAAGGCAAATATTTTCGACTATATTACACTGAGAATTAATTGATTAATCAGTCGAATGTAATGCTTAATGCTGGCCTCTAAATAGTTATCTAAATACCGTTTACCTTATAATTGTAAAAGTGATAGAAATTCATTTTCCTAAAATAAACAATCGAGATAAACCTTGACCGATATCTATTATTATTGTTGTTATTGTTGCTGGATGAATCACTAAACTGATGCAATAGAGATAATTTTTTCAAGTTCATTAATGGAACAGCTTACACGGTAAGGACAAAATTGGGAAAATTATTGGAAATGTGTTGAAATTCTTAATTAAATATTCTTAAAACTGTTAGAAACTATTCAACTTTAAAAGATTCATTTACAAAATATCTTATCTACTATATAGGCTATACCCGTTAATTTCTATGTTGATTTGCATTTTAATTTAAATGCACTTAAAGTGTAAATTGTACATACATTTCGCGTACTATTTGTAAATATATTTTTCGCGATGATTCAAAATATGTAGATAAGCAATAAGTAAATTAATGATAATAATAAAAGAAACAAACAGAAATAAAAAAAAAAAAAAAAAACAAAAAACAAAACAAAATAAAAATAACATGGAAAATTTCAATATTATAATAATTATATATCTATAATAAATTATTTAAAATATCGAGTTGTGAACTTTTATAATCAGGGTTATCATTATATCGTAAAAGATTGTAAATCGTTTTTTTTAGATTAAAGAAAAAAGAATGAAAAAAAAAACTACTTTTTTCTATTATTATTACTTTTGTTTATAGATGATAAAAGTACTTGTAAAATAATCTAAGCAACCGCACAATTGACTAACGATAAATAAACAATAAAACATAATGAAAAGAGCCAATAAATTGACAATATAAAAATAAAAAATAAAAATTTTTTTATACCTCAATATCAATAATTTGTCGAAACGACCAATTGACGTTGGTTATTGCTATATATTACATTTATTTTGCCTCTGTGCTTATAAACACTCGTCCTTATGAAAATGTCCTTAGGAAATATTTTATTAAATCACCAGAGTCAGTTAACTCAACGCTCTTAACAAAATTCTACTTATTATCCTAAATCGCATACGAAATCCGCAGTTTTAAACGATACTCTAATCTTACAAGATTTTTCCTAATATAATAAAACTATAATATTGTATTTTGAAGAATTTTCTTTCGATGTCAATATGTATTATCGTAATGGGAACGCGCATCGATTGCCCATTCTTTCATCCCAACCGAAGGATAATAACCGCAAGAATTAATAGATTAATTGGTCAAATGAAATATAATTTAACCAAGGCATTCAAATACATCAAATACATTAATTCGCTATCTCTATCAAATCCAATAGAGCGAGCATCCATTATCGAACGCTCGACACAAAGTTTGGTCGACCGCTTTTGCAGGACGCTCTGTCTCTATCTACCAACGAAATAACAATCTTCCTCGTCGACTAGATCCACGAGCATCCCAAACTATCGAGCTTCCCGACGAGCCTATAATAACATTAATTATTCACGGAAGAATCTCGCGAGCCATAGCAGCGTAAACACGAACACAAAATCAGAGATCAGAGATTAATGTAAAAGCGCCAGGTAACAACTTACCGACGACCAGCGACAACAACGCCAGGAATACGAGGAAGTACAGAACTCTCATGATCACGATCGATCCGCTGCTCCTTATTGGCAACGCTCCTCGAGCACAGACTCGAGATCGACTGGCGGCTCGAGGAGGAGGCGAAATCGGTGGCCTCGCACGCTCGCCTCGACGGCAACACTTTCCCTCGTGTCGGACCTCCCATTGGTCCCTCCCAACGCGCGAAATAAAAATGCAAGATATCCGGCGCTGCTGGAGTGCCGTGTTTCAGATGATATCACCGCTCGCCGGGGACTGGACAAGGCCAAGGCGATCGTGCTCAAGCGCATTTTCGGGAACGAGCCAAGGGTACAGCAAGAACGCCCACGCACTTCCGGCTTCTTTCCAAAGTTCATTAAGGACGGAGAAGTGGGAGTGCGGAGCTGACCGATGTACTCGCTCCCATAGGTCGGACGATTTTATTAATTCCAGCGATGGATTGATAATTACATGTAGCTGGAGTTGGTGCTTCGGGCTGAGCGAGAACCCGTTACGCCAGGGATATCGGTGAAGCTGCTTTTCATTCATAACAATAGATAACAAATCGTATAGTCATCGCGATGGGGGGGGGGGTAAGAAATGTGTAATAAATGATGAAATCGTCAATGATGCTTTTTTTTTTTTTTATCATCGGTATAAATGGTTAGTTCTTAATGTTTGGATGGAGCGAAAAATTTGTTTGCTTTATGTAGATCGGTAAAATGAATATAAATTGAGCGTGAAGGGTAACGGCATTACGGCGGCTCGCTCGTTTCCTTGGAAAATTCACTTATTACGAAACGTCGTTAATTTTCTGAAGCGTTAAACCTTCAACTTATTTTTCAGCAAACGTTCGTGTGTTTAACGGCAAAATAGAAAAATTGCTCGTACGATGTAGAAAATTAAAATCGATGATACTCGATGTGTTAAAATTGTCATGATAAATAATCAATTTTCTCTTGATTATACGTCCAGCGCATTAAAGTGATCGCTGAGCTTGATTCCTGTCCCTCAAGTTCCAATAAAGTATGTGTATTAAATTATTAGAGTAATAATAACTATTTTTGGTTTGCTATGTAATGTGAAAATGAGTTGAAATCGTTGTATGAGAGGGGATAATTATTATAAACTAAAATTCTCTTTTTAAACGTTATAAACATGATGTATTGTCGTACATTGCGATTGAATTCTCTATAAAAGATCAATTTCTTTTATCATTACAATGTACTTTTTTTTTTGTTTTTTTTTTTTGTTTTTTTTTTGCTTTTAACCAAAAACATTATGAATGGGCGACTAATCGTTGCAGATTATTAAAAATCTCAAACTATTAAAAACAAAACATCATTTAGCACCAAATTATTCACGTACGTATTTAAAAAAAAAATATATATATATCGTTTAATTATCGTGTCAATGCCGACAAATTCGATTGAAACATACGATTTGACGATTTTTAATGATATTTTTATCTTAGCTTTAAAAAATTATTGTTTACGAAATAATATTTATTTTTTAATATCGAGGCGGACGAATTTCCTTAGAAAAATTTTGAATATATCGACGATTATGTTTGCCGTTTAGTAAAACATAATCATATTCAATCATATTTTTATTAATTTCCGAGATAAAAATATTTAAATAAGAAAATAGAAGAAAACAAAGATCTATACTTGTATTATGATTTACAAGTAACTAGATTTAGTTATGT
Source organism: Ceratosolen solmsi marchali (assembly GCF_000503995.2). NCBI lineage: Eukaryota > Metazoa > Arthropoda > Insecta > Hymenoptera > Agaonidae > Ceratosolen > Ceratosolen solmsi. Next base: position 5,822,241 of record NW_011948425.1, on the reverse strand, counting down.
ATATATATAAATTATTATTTATCGAGTACTCAATATAATTTATATTAATATATCGGAGAATATTTTGTTGACCGCATTTGGTATCGCAAATATTAATTATTTACTTATTTAGAAAATACGATTTAATTATTTATTATTAAATTGTTATTCGGTAAGTAAATCACAAGCTTTATTTGTCATTGAAGCTTCCGAGGGGTTTATTCGTCAGTTATACGATAGTGCCGATGATATATTTTTATCAACTTCTAGGTCGGGTCATCAGTTTCATTACATATCTAATGGATTAATAAACGCTTAATTTTTCAACAGAAAATCAAGTCATCTATCACATCGTATATTATCTTACCTACTATTTCTTATCTATACAATTGCATAATAATTTTTGTCCACGCGTATTCTTCAATAATTAGCAAAGTATTATTTATTTACAAAATACAGAGTATTACGCTTAATGATAATTATTTTAACATTTAAAAGTCCATAGTCATTTTACGATTAAAGAAAAATATATGGCAGCCCATAGAAGAAAAAGGATAAATAGAATAATCATACTCTTCGTTCGGAAACTGTCCCATCCAATCAATATGTGTCTACAGCTTTTAATTGGAGGCACACCACAAGCCATCTAAAATATACATTAAACTTAAGATTTATCGATGTAAATAATAATATTAATAGTGATTTATTTATTTATTTGAGATTATGTATAAAAAAAAATAATAATAACAATAATAATAATAATAATAATAATAATAATAATAATAATAATAATAATAATAATAATAAAGCTCATTTAATTTTTTATTATACTACAGGTAATAAAATGGCTATATAAATAAAATGTGAATAAAATCAATGGGTATTAAATGTATTGTCATCATTCGCATTTTACAATCATTTTCTACATAAATAAATAAATACTAAATAAGTTAATTTTTATATGATATTATATAAGGTCTTGGATTTCGATGAATTATATTAGAAATGAAGCATTGGAATTCAAATACTTTAATATGATAGGGGCTAAATATATATATATATATATATATATATATGTGCGTGTGTGTGTGTGTGTGTGTGTGTGCGCGCGCGCGCGCGCGTGCATACTCAAATGATTAATGCATGTAAGTAAGAATTATATTTGCCAGAAAGAAGATTAATTATCGTCGTATAAGATCTAAACGAATTTTACGAACGGTGCCTTAATGAATATCGATTTCATCATATCACGCATTTTGAACATAGGAATTATTAATTTTCTCAATTTTGTTAATAATTGTGATTTATGTCATTTAAATAGAAAAGATTGCATAAACGAAAAAAATATCTTGATGTGTAATGAAGAAAAGAGCTTAAAGTAGCACACGATTGTGGCATAAAAAAATTGGCAGAATAACATTGAAAAAATTAGATTATTCGAAAAGGAAATGTCGATTAATTGATTAGGTTGTATTAGATGTTAAATAATTGTTCTCTCATTCAAGAAATCTTCCTACCTTTGCTTATAAGTATTATCGTACGTGTATATATATATATATATATATATACGTACTAATGGATACACGGGCGAACACGCAGGAACGCGCACACAATCGTCTATTTACTTACTTATTTATCTAATTAATACTGGGATCTGAGAATTGTCGCAAGGGAACGTTAAAAATATCGGTCTTATGAAGATTATATAGAGTTCGTTGAACAATTTTATTTTTAGTATTCTAACCTCACGCTCTGTTGGACATTCGTCGAAATTGTTAGTTAACCTCGTGACGCTATTTGACGGTCGCATCTCTATTTGAACAGCTTTATCTCGAGTTAATTGCGTCGACTTACTTTTCACTAATGTAAACGTATCAAATATTATATTAGTCGAAGCCGGGAAAGCTATGATTCTGTCGTCGTCATTGAGCTCGGAGACAAATTTTATAACAAAGCTCGTAACATTTTCGTCTTCTTCGCGATTTTCCCCTATTTAAAGCAATAATTTTATTATTTCAACGAGTCGTTAAAGCATATTGTAATACAAACTGCGGATGAATTATTAAAATTGAACGTTACCTATGTCGTTGCTCGAATTTCCTGCAATTCTGGCTTATTGGAATTTGAATTTTCATTAAAATATGCCGTGCGATTGTGGAGAAAGGCAAAATTTTTAATTAAAATATGCAATATAAATTGACAGTGCAGCTTAAGCTTAATCGTTTATATGAATCAAACGTGATTTCAAGATCTGTCCAAATACAACTTGGTCAATTTTTCTTAATAATTATGACGAATAATTTTGTTTTTTGTATAATAATAAATAACAGCTTGTAATTATAGATAAATTTATTATAACAGATTTTAAAAATTTCATAACAAATAGATAAATTGTCATTTGTTTCGATTTACTTTATACTTCATGGACCATGACAATAAATATAACGCAATGGTTTGAAATAACAGTTTCACAATGCTTGAATAACACTTTTTTTTTTTTACAATTTTTCTTTACTAATTGTTAAAAATAATTTCTGATATTTAGATTATAAAGTGTATATTATTTCCAGCTAAAATTCTAGCTAAAATTTTAATACTACTTAGCTACACAGGAATATAAAAATATTGTCAAATTATTTAATAATAAATATCATCATAAAAGCAATTTTTGTTAAGTTTATTTCAAATTTATAATTGTTATTATATGAAGATAAACAGTAATTTTGAAATTATCATAAACTATGAATATTTATTATGAAAATTTGTTTAAAATCACTGCAAGTATTATTATAAATACACACACTGTTGCCAATGAATTGCATGTGAATTAAAAAAATTGAAAAAAAAAAAAAAAATAAATAAATACGATAAAAAAAATAATAAATGCAATTATTTACAATTATTTGCCAAAGACAATTAGCTGTTATAAATTATCTCTGCTTATTTGATCCTAAAGTAACGAGATTTATAAAACCCTATGTCATACATTTAATAATTCAAAAACAAAAATATATATGTTAATTACAAAAATTTTGTACGTATATATAATCACAATATTTTTTTACTGCATTCTTGTTTTTCGTTTCTTTTTCTTCATTTAATTTTCATTATTAGGCGTTTAAATTATCAAACGATTCTTGAAACTAAGGATATTAACAATCAGTTTCTAACGTTAAATAAATAGAATTTTATTCAACTAAATACATTGAAATTGCCTTTCGTAAGTTTACGAGTTTGTAATGGGCATTGAAAATTATTTACAATAATTTTGGACATCGTTTAATAGAATGGAATATAAATGCAAATTGAAAAAGTAAATTGACAATAAATCAACGGGTAAATTTTAAGATTTAGAATATAAGGCATTTAGAATTTACATAAAATAGATTATTAACGCTCGGAATAATATTGCAAATGAATGCCTCATTATGCATACGATTGCAATTGATTTTCTGTACAATCAACACGCATATGCAAATAAATGTACAATAAACATTACGAATGGCAGTTGAAATTGCTTGTTTGTTTGTTTGTTTTGTTTTTGTTTTTGTTTTTGTTTTTTTTTTTTTTTGCTTTTTCTTTTGCAAGTCGTAAATGCTTAATTAATATCATCTAAATATATGTCAAATGATTATAAACGAATTGAGCATCAAATTTCGTAGCAGTTGGCTGCCCTTTTCTTATCGGACAACAGATATCCTTGACTTATTAGACTTATTACATTTGCAGAAATATCATTCAAAAATGCCTGAACACGATATAAAAAGAATTATTAAGCTCGATTAATTCATCGAATAAGTAATATTATCAAATAAGTATGAAAACTATGAAACGTTCGGTTCCTTTGTTCATAATCGGTTTTACAATAATTATACTAAATGATAAAGTAACTCGGGCAATTATTAGAATATAAAATTTATAAAACATTGTCGCACGAATCCTAAAAGATTTTATTTGAATAAAGCTTCACAATTATCGTTATTATTACTTTTAATTAAGTTCTCTACAGTCCCGAGTCACAATTGTACAGCTCGATCTCTTCATCCACTACATTAATGCTGAGATTTCTAAGTAAACCGCACTCCCGCTAATAAATACTATTCTGTACATATAACACATAAAAGTATTTCGTTTGCACGACTATTTATAACTAGCGAGGTGACTAATCATTTTGTACCCATTAAAAGCGATAGCTTATTTCGTATCATTCATACAGTGATCGATCAATGTGCGAAAGAAATTCAAATATTTATTGTCCACTTTTCATTGATCCCTTTATCCGGATATTATTACACTTCCCATATATACAGCTGAGATTTACATCTAAGATATGCATAATATCTTTGCGGCCGCCATGCTATTTCCGTTAGTGGGCTGCTAGTTTGAGCAAAGCAACAATTACAACGTATATAATGCACGAAAACCTAGTCTCAGCTGTACAACAACAACAACAACAACAACAACAACAACAACAACAACAACAACAACAACAACAACAACATCCAACGGGCATTTATTGTCATAAGTTCCTGAATAAATACGTCGTTTTCTTAACAATGTGATAAAATTAATTGCGACACCGCCTGCTCGTCCCGTCCCGTCCTTTCTCCCTTTCAACTTTCAATCAAGCTCTCGACGAACGCAGCAGCGACGTTAAGGCTCGCAGTTAAGGTCGATATTCGGCGGTGCTCGACTCCTCATCGTAGACATCATCATAGAAGCTCGTACTGACTGAGCAGTACGTAGATGAGGATCCAGACGACGAGGGCGACGATCATGGAGATGAGAAAGAGCGTCTTCAGGTAGTGCCAGGGACTCTCGAGCCGGTGATCCGGCCAGATCTTGGTGACGGCGCTCTTGCAGGCACCGCTGTGGCAGGGCACATCCTCGACGACCGGTACGACCCCTGCCACGACTTTCATTTCGCCGAGCTCCGTGTCGCCCGTATCCCGGGTGTTGCAAGACTTGGATAGGCCGCCCAACCTTCCTGGAATATCCATCTGTGGGCAAGTGGAAGGGCGTAAGATTAATATCACGCGCTGATCATTTCTAATTTCGCTAATTTCTAAATTCGCAATAGCTACATTCGTCATATAGATTCTTTTTTATTTTATATTTCTTTTGTTTTATTATTATGTGCAGGATTTTGTACACTGTTGTGCGCTTTTACGGAATCAATACAAATGTGCGTAAGTTTTATTTAACGTCGTACGCGCATTGGACTGTGCATTTTAAAATCGGTATAGACTTAAGATTTGCCAAGATCATTTAGATTAAATTAGTTATTTTTCAACAATTGTATTTTAGATGCCTCATGTTAATTAGATTATTGATTAGTATTAAAAAGTAGAAGAAATGTAATTCTTGCGAAAGGAGTGATAGCGTTCATATATTTCAAATACATCTCGTATGATTTTTTGTTATTTAGATTTCATTATTTTCAAATTATTTCCCAGCAGCTTTCAGTAAATTTGCTAAATATACGTCAAATCTTGATAAGTGAACGATCCTCTCTGCAAAAACGCGATATAAAGAATAAATACAAGATTACGAAAGATAAATATAAACACTCGTTGCTCTACTCTTAAAATTTCTATTATTTCATAGAAGTCTTTGATTAAAGAATGAAAATAATTTTTAAAATTAAGGGTATAAATTTCATCTATAAATTTCATTATTATTCGGGAAAATGTTGGGGTCAAAAGTATTGCAATATTTGATTTGATTATATTTTGATTAAATGTAATTGTATTTTAGATATTTTAGATATAATTAATTTATATAGAGCATTGTCGTAATATATAAATAACATTGTATACAGAATGTAAATATTGGTAAATTCTAATATTATTTAAACTTTTAGAATATTTCATGATAGCGATAGATTATTTCATTCATTAATTATATATTATCTCTATATAATCGAGATAATAATAATTCAAGAAATTTTAATTTCGTTAAAAGTATTAATTTACAATATTTTTAAATTTCTAACACACACACGCGCATATATATATATATATATATATATATATATATATATATATTTAACGACTAAGACATTTTTTATTAAGAAATTTATGTTTTAATAATACTCAAGATTAATCATTTTAGTAAAAAATTTTGTTTCGCATAATAATAAATATTATTTTTTTTTTCAATAATACTTTAAAAACATGGAAAACTGTAATCACTCGCGTTTTATCGGTAGCAGAAAAAATAAGACTTTTTCAATATTTTACAGTTTCAGTATATTATTTACAGATAAAAAATTTTACCAGTACTTGTTCGATCGAAAATTCTTAGAATATAAATAAATTCTGTAAAACAACTAATTATATTCGCCATAGGATTTTTGTTTAAGTTTCAATTCTTAAGTACAATCGAGATACGATGGATCTTTAATGAAACAAAATTAAAAAAAAAAAAAAAAAAAAAACATACAGTTTAGCAGTTTAGCAAAATTAATAAATCTTTTATGAATACAAAAGGTTTATAGTTTTAACAAATATAATTAATATATAAAAATTAATTCTAGTATACATTTAAAATTACGTAAAAATAATAATAACTTGACACTTTAATTATATTTTATGTGATATATAAATAAATAGGATTGTTAATAATTGTATTGCTTCCATCAATATATGCTATATATTTTTATTTATTGTTAAATTTATGTATCGCGTGAAATTTCCGAGATTGTAATAGTTAGAATAAGGCATAATAAAAATAAAATAAAATAATAAAATAAAAATGTTATTCATTGATTTGGAAAACTTCTCGGAGCAGACAAGATTTAATATTGCCTGTGTGAGTTATTTTTTATTATTTTTTATTTTTTATTTGATAAAACAAAGATATTTTAATCAATATATATATACATATATATATATATATATATATATATATATAATTGCGTGAAAATTAAATTGTAAATATAAAAATTTCGTGCAGTTGCTTTAGCTTCTATTTAACTAAAAATCAATCATGTTACATGAGCAATTTAAGTATAAATTCTCTAATTTCAATATTAAGTTATATATTTCAATTTTTAAGACTACGGGGAATTTCTAATTAAGTGACGCCACGAATAATAAATCGAGCATTGAATTTACAAATATAAAATACGAGATGTAATAAAAGTCATTGCATTTCAGAAAGTAATCTAACGTATTTATATACGTTCGTTTAGCAATTTTCATGTATTACAACTATTCCGTATTGTCTATTCCATGATTTTTCGTCAAAATAATTCTAATCACTTTTTTCCTCTTTATAAATCAAAATTAATTTTCTACTTTGCACCGTTATTTTTAACATATTATTTTATGAAAAATTGTCAATTTGTTGGAAGACGATAAAAAAAATGTTGTTATGTAAATTCAATAAAATGATTGTATTTTCTAGAGGCAAATAAAAAAAAAAAAAAAAAAAAAAAAAAAAAAAAAAACAATCATTTTCACAAAAATCATCGAAATAATTCTAATTTGACTTATTCAAGAGTAAATTATGCGAAAGTATGCTTAATGCGATACAATCTGTATTATTTTCAAATTGATCAGAGTTCCTGGACAATAGTCAAAATACCACAAAATTTCATAGTTTGTAAAATCATGGAAATTAAAGAAATTTGTTAGTTTTGAATGTTATCTTAAGAAGAAGAAAAAGAAGAAGTGGAAGAACCGTTAGTTTATTGCAATAATCTTACTGGAGGATTTATGTTGTTAAAATTAAACAACTCTTGCCATAAAATTTTTATCGACAAATTATGTATGCGAATTTCGTATGAATGCCAAAGTCTCCTATTATTATTATTATTATTACGTGTTCTCGACAATATTGTACTACCATAGTACTAGACATACCTCTTTATTAGGCACATTACATCTGTAACATTATTTCTATCTCAAATCGGAAATCTTTAACAGCAACATTAGCGATATGTCTTGAAATAATTTGCCGTAAGGAAAAACTGGCGTCGATCAACATCGATATGGAAAAAGAAAAAGAAACGAAGAGAAAGAAAGAAAAAGCAAAAAAAGAAAAAAAGAAAAACAAATGCAAAAGCAGTTGTTGATTATACGACAAATTCACGATTTAAGATAACTAAACTTCAAAGCACATTGTCCTTATATGCGTGTAGAATACGGACATTGGCGTAACAGAGTTTCGTAGTAAGCAACATACTTGGATCGCGCTCTCACAAACTTTCGTTACACACAAAGTAACGGCACATCAAATCAGCCCAGCATTATCAGCATCTGACCCCCATCCCGTAGCTGATATGGCAACTTTTCCAAATTATTATACCACGGTTGCGCCGTGCTTCCTAGATTTCCTCCATTGTAATGCCGAAGGTCGAACGACTGAAGCGTGGATATCGAAAGGCAAATCGCGAGGCTCGCAATGGTAAGCCACGCCACGGCGCGACGAAGCGTCTAATCCACGCACGACCAAACGTCTGATCTACACACGACGAAACGCGGAACTGTTATCAATTCGCACGAAGGAAAACTCTGGCATGAGCCTATGCGCGAAACGTTGGTAATTTCCTTCGTTCGGGCCGAAATGTGGCGCTCGACTTACTTAGCTGCTGAATCGCGATACTATGCCGGGCACAGCAAGACCGTTATACCTAATCATATCAATAACTTTGTCTCTTTCCTTTTTTCCTCCACGCTCTACATCTTATTGATGATCGTGAAATCGGCCACACACGCACGCACGCACACGCGCACGCACGCACGCACGCACGCACGCACGCACACACACACACATGTATATGGGAGGCCGAACTTGTTAATTGTCAAAAAGAAGCCTCGGTCTGTGCAACATCTCATTGGCTGCCGTGATAGAAGGGAATTATCCGATCAGGCCGATGCCATCAACGAGCTACAACGATCAAGTAGGAACTGACTAGTTAACGTGAGAGGCTGTCAGAGGACAGTACTGCTATCAATTGTTATTGGAACTCGACCCTTCGTTCCTCTCATGCGCGCACGCACGCTTCAGTGCTTTAAATTATTTGTTTAAATGAGGCTGCATGCGTGGACGCGTGAGTAGGTGGGTGAAACGAGAGAGTAATCGGTTAAGTATTTCTGTGGATTTTATTTTTATTTTTTTTTTTTGCCTTTTTCTTTTGTATACGAATTTGATGTTGAAACTTTTATCGTTATTGGCCAGTGGAGATAAGATCGCTTTGAATCGTTTGATAAAAGCTTATATCGCAAGATTAATCTTTATGGGGAAATAATTGTTCATAAATTGTACAAAGCCAGGCAAAACGAGAGCAGCGCGAGAGAAGACTTTGTTCGCGTACGAAAATATTGGCGTATCGTATTATTTATTATTCTTGTTATTTTTACATTTTGCCATTAAACTTTATCATTTAAACAAAAAACCAATAATCTAAGGGCAATTGGAATTGTGCGTTAAAGAATTAAATTTTGATAATTATAATATTCATTTCATAATATTGCCTAAGCACTATTATTTTTGTTATACAAAGAGAACAAAAAAAGAAAGATGAAAAGCAGATTAAAAAGTCAATTGTCAAGTAATATGCCATTTGAAATTTTCATTAAGAAATTGGATTTTCGTGCTGGAAACATTAGTGTTTACTATGGTATTATAGTTTACTCGTGTGGTTATTTAATGATCCTATCTTTATTTAATGAAACTTATTTCTACAAGTTAATAATGCTAAGAAAATTGAAAAATTTTATTTATTCAAATAGGTGAAGAAAGCGGGAGATGATAATGAATATTTTAATAAACTTATTCACCAAGCTCTAAGATACTAACAAACTATTAAACTTTTCATAAAGCCGAACTTTATTCCTATCGATTATTTATCATTCGGCATACATCAAATTAATATGAGATTGTTGTATTTTCACTTTCAAGATTGTAAGAGTGTAAGCAACTACCAGTTTTAATGCCTAATATATAATCTTTAGGCAATTGATATATATATATATATATATATATATATATATAAATTATGCTTTTAAAAATTAAAAAAAAAATTTTTTACGTTCAAGCATTTTACGCCATTTTATTCTTCATTAATTTTCCTTTTCGACTTATCAACCTATTCGACTTACTGCTATTACTAATGCTAATATACGTATAAGAGATTTTGATGATATATATGTTGCTATTCTTTTGATAATTTGTTATATATACACACGAACTATTTTATTTTTGAGTAAAATTTATTAATTTATTGATATTGTGTTTGAATTTCTTTATTATACCGATGTATTTAAAAGTTGAAGTTTTATGTCGTAATTTGCAGTCAGTGTATTTGAAATACTTAAAAACAATAACACTCGTAAATTGTAATTTTCTTATTATCATATTTATCATTATTGTTCTTATTTAGAACGTTTGAAAAGTTTTTCTTTTCTTTTTAAGGATAATCAATAAATTACCGTTAATTTTATATTTTATAATACAATTAATATTCACGATATTTGAATCGTTTGATTTGATTAGCCGTAATGCATTGATAACACTTATAGGAAGGGATATAATGCGGTTTTGTATAATATAAAAAAAAAAAAAAAAAAAAAAAAAAAAAAAAAAAACATTTTGTCCTATTGCGCTTACACAATCAGTTCCGACTTATTTCTACGAGCGCATAATTATCGAATTGATTAATACTACTTTACAATGGGTGCCATCTGTCATTGCATTGAACGATTCTTTGAATATTTTATGATTTATTTTTATACATTTTTCCAAAGAATTTGAAGATGCGCAGCGACCAAGTCGCGATAAAAAAAATGACACATACGACACAAGTCGATATGAAATTTGTATTGTCTTATCGCAATGTAATTATCTGCATCGATTGACACTGATCTGATAATAATTATGTTATATATGCGCGCACACAGATATACGCGTATGTACGTATGTACGTATGGACACACACGCGCGCATATAATCATATTATCATACATGTATTTATGTATGTAAGAAATAGAGGAGAAAGCTAAGTTGTATCGTAGTTGAATTGCGAGCCTACCATCGAAAGTGAAAGTATAAAGCGAGGAAACTTTTCAAGCGTTTAAAGCTCGCTCAAACTGTAAAGTCAAACTTCATATGCACATTAAAATCTAGATCAATGTATTTACAAAACACGCATAACAATCAGTGCATTTGTATAATCAAACGATTTACTCAGTTGTAAGACGCATATCTTAACTGATCATTAGAAATGTAATTATCAAAAGATTAATCCGTGACCTTGTCTACGCAAATCTTTATATAAAAATATTCGTGCCTTCGCTCGTTAAATGCATATACTTTTACCATTTTTATTGGTCCCGATAATCCTTCTAAAGGGTGCTCAATTTTTTTTTTTTTTTTTTTTTTTTTTTTTTTTTTTTTTCGTCTATTTAGTCTACATAGTCCTAGACGTATTTATTAGCTTTGTATTGTCCCATATTAAGTAGGCAATAATCGTTGGATAGTTGTGAGCGAAAGCTTGGTTTTTAATGGGAAAATGTCAAGGGATTTTCCCATCATCATCGTTAATTATATTGCGTTACTTTCCCAAATGAAAAAGGGAATTATTAAACCTTATCGTTTTTAAAGTGTCGTCTCTTGCATTTCATGGTTAGTATGCTCATCCCCATCACCACAATGTATCATTCTGATTATATAATTACATTTATTATCCATTGAAAATATGATAAAACTAAAGATGTTATGTTTGCAATGCTCCAACCACTAATCCGAGCATAAGTCGTAGAAATTAATTTTTAAGGAATCTAATCATTGGCTTATTATGCATTGCCGTGTCACAATTATGCGACATGTTCGTAGCAAAATAAGATCGATTTTAATTAGCCAACTTAACAATTACGATTCAAATAATTGCTCGCGTGCAATTATTCTTGTCGGCACAATGTGGCCAAATATCTTTGTCATATATCTATTTTGAATTCTAACGCAATTAATTGGTCACCATCGACAATCTACCTCCTTCTCTCAATGAAATTACCTCTGTCGCTTGCGACAACTTAACTCTGCATCTACCGTTACTTTCCTTCTGCATTCCACGAGATTTAAATAACATAAAGTAAAACAAAAACAGAAAAACAAACGGGACCAACGTAATGTAGGTAGTGAGCTTGCGCAGCAACAAAGGTCCGACTGCCTAATCGTGCCCATTCAATTATGTCGACAAATTGCCTTAAATTAGGAAAAATCGTCCCGAGCCGAAGGAGCGATTGCAACTACACGGCTAACAATGGCACGATAAATGCGCAACGTTGCGCATGAAAAAGCCGTAATGCGGCTAAGCCTCAAACCGCAGGAGGGGAAGATTATTTTTTTTTTTTTTTTTTTTTTTTTTTTTTTTCTTAATCGACTTGCGTCGTAAAAGCAACGGTTCGCAGATAATCGCGATAATGGCTCTCACGATACCGCGATTCATACTTCGCGTGGCGACTAATGAGAATAGGTTTGTCAATTTGTTTTGTCAATCGAAGCTGATAACGTTTACTATGTGAGACAGAGGCAGATGTAGTTTATAGTTCTATAGTACTACTACTGTACTAATTGATAATAGGTTGGTTTGGTGCTGTGTAGATAATAATATTACGCTCGTTTCGTATGCCGCGCTTCCTGTTTTTCTTTTCTTTTCTTTTTTTATCCTCTTTTCTTCGTTTATCGCAACGAAGTCGACAATTTACCTTAACGCGCGACGTTTTTCCACTTGTATTCCCGTCTTTTTTTACAAATTAGTCAATCCGTTCCTTTGACTTGTTAACTTGTTGTTTTAATAATAGCGCGTGCAATTACGAAAAGAGGAAAGAGATTATGAAACTTAGATGCTTTCTACGCGCACAGATAATGCAATCGTTCAATTGTTTGGAAAACAGCGCTGAGAAAGTTATTTATTATTGATTATTTCAATCGAACACTTATGGATATTCTCGCAGATTCGCAATAATGTACTCAACGAGAGTTTCGCGTAGATTTTTTGTTTGGTCGCTCAAAGTGGTCGTTCAAAAGTCGAGACGAGTCAAAGATTCTGGTATTCGAAGAGACAGACAGACAGACAGACACATACACACGCGCGCGCGCGCGCACACACACACACACACGCACATTGAGAGAGAGAGAGAGAGAGAGAGAGAGAGAGAGTGAGTGAGAACGATTGCGACTTTGAGGGACGGGAGTAAATGAGACAAACGACATATTATAAGCATACGAAATAAGCTGTTTTATCTAGCGCTACTGGCAAAGTTTCGCAATTAACAGAATAAGTAGAAGCGAGTGGACTCGTTCATTGGGGAACTTATTAACTCATCCACGACACGCACAAGTATTTTCATTCATTGGGAGATTAATATTTGGAATTAGTCGACGCCACCGAGTATGATACTACGAGCGATCGATCCTGCCTGTGCGCAACATTCGAAAATACCAGACGAAACAAGATGCTCGAGGTACACTCGCGTCTCCCATACGGGATTAGAGTTCGATCAAACGACATGTTACGTAAGTGGACTAAGCAGAAATTTCAAAGAAAATTCAGCTTAACTCGGGTGTCCTCGACTTTCTAAACCAGCTTTACATGCGACTATCGGCATCTTTCGATTCGCCATCCTTCCCGCGCTTTCTCTCCCTCGTCCCCGACCCCACCCCACGTCGCGCGCACACAGCCACCCGTCCCCGTGGCCTCCTCAACGCAAAAAACGAGGAAAGAACCGAGGCGAGTAATAATAAATAATAGGGAAAGGGACAGGGAAGGAAAAACAATAGCAAAAAATAAGGAAAAGAATGCAGCCAAGGGCCGTTACCTGCTGGGGATGCCAAGTGTGTTTGAAAAAGCTCTTGAAGCACCTCATGCTCGCGGTCGTGCGCTCTTCCATAAAGGTAAGCTCGAGCAAGCGGTCCCGGAGCAGCACGGCCTCCTCCTCAGTCGCTGTCCATCGCGCGGCACCCACGACCGGCCACGCCAACTAACTGCCCTCGGCGATAACCCGATAGCCGAGACTGTGACCAGAGAGGACCAGACACCGACCCTGACCGAGCGGCACCGAGGCGCAGTGCTCGCGCGCTCCACGAGCAATGAGCGATCGCGACTAGGACGAGCGACTCGCTCCAGCAGCCGCTGCGCTCTCGGTGCCACTAACGTCGGGGTCTTCCATCACTTCGTCGCTTTAGGCTTCGTACACAAGCGGCTCGCCGAGTCCCGATATCTCCTCTCACGCTCGTACTAATTTATCCGAATCATCGATTCTGTGTGCGCGACAGTCCCCGGTGGGTTAGCAAGCATCGACAATGCGATCGGCCGTATCCTTCGTTAGAAGATGCCTCCACCAGTTCTCCGATATAACGCTTTTCAACGAACAAATTAAATGCCCAATTTGCATTGTTTGGAAAAATTTGGCCAAATTCAAATCAAGTCAGCGATAGTTGTATTGGTGATGATGTAGTTCTTATTTTGGAAAGTCGTCGACTTACGTGCCTTGGGAGACGAAATTGCAAATCTAGCGATGTAGAATGCATAGACGCTCGTTGGCATTTTCATCGCAAAATTTCTCATTATGATCGTCGGCTTTGAATTAATACCTTTTTTTTAGTTGGTCAGCGAGAATTGCATCAGCCAATAGCATGGACGAATCTTAAAATTCGCGTTAAAATTTTTTTTTTTTTTTTTATATTATTGATAAGGCTCGACGGAGCCATGCACATTATTCCGTAAAACTTATAATTCGATAATTCCTGTACATTTTATTACGATTTCTTTAATTTATCCTTGTTTCCTTTTTTTTTTTTTTCTTTTTTTTTTTTTTTTTTTTTTTTTTTTTTTTTTTTTTTTTTTTTTTTTTTTTTTTTTTTTTATTTTAATAATTGCGCGACTATAGTTTAACGATATTAAAATTTGTAAATATAAAAAGTTTCGTACGTAGAGTATTAATGGCATATGTACGTTTACGAATATTAATGATTAGACGCTTGAGGCAATAACTTTTGTCGGAATAACATAAATTTCCTTAAAATTATTTAAAAGCAATTGAACTTTCATTCAAATAGCATTCACTTATGTTTCAATTTTGAAGTTCTGTAGAATTAAAACTATTTCATTTAACTCACTAAATGTATTTTTTCAAGTATTTGATCAGTACCATATCAGTAATACTTAAAATGCCTTTAACAGGTATTTTGGCAATTAAATGATCTTTAAGACATGTAACTATTTTATAAATTAATTTCTCTCTCTTTCTCTCTCTCTCTCTCTCTCTCTCTCTCTCTCACTCTATGTTGCAATAATCTAATAACAGCTCAATACGTTACGTTAGAATTAACTTTTTCTTAACTATTTAATTATTTGTGATAAAAAAAAAAAAAAAAAAAAAATATATATATATATATATATATATATGTGTGTGTGTGTGTGTGCGTGTGTGTGTGTAATTTCTGATATATATATTTTTTTCGAATAAAACGACTATATAACTTTAAGCTTAAAACGAATCATGGATCAATTTCACTTGAAAATATACTTGTCATCGTTTCACAAAAGTTTTACGCAAAAAAAAAGAAACTTTATAAAAATGTAAACTGCACATGTACGGATATCATTTTTCATTTACATTTTTTCCCTTAAATTATTGAACGTGTACTTTAAAAATTATTATTCAATCTTAGAATATGTACATTTATCATTAAAATTCCCCCATTACGATACCAGTGAATAAAACATGTAATAATTGCATTTCTACTTACTAATTTTATTTAAAAGTGAGATATTAATTAAAAAAAATTGTTTGGAAAAACCTAATCAATAATAGCAAATGTTTGAGTTTCTTGAATAATAGTTTTTCAATCGCTATTTATTCATAAATTGACATAACATTAAATTTAAAAACAGAAAGTAAAATTTTAATTTAATTTAATTAATCTTGCTTTCATCAAGCTTTAACATTGTCAATCAGCATATATTATAGCGTATAGAAATATATATTTTTTAACATTTAGAGCAACTAAAATAATAATAATACGTGCAATTACGCGAATATTATATTAAGTCTTACTATATTCATTATATAATACAGTTATAATTGGTATACTTAAAGCATCATCTGAAGATTTAAAAATAAAAATTACTTCATTACGTATACGCGAGAGTAGAATATGATTGATTAACACTTCTTTCACTAGTAATTATTTATTAAAAAATGCTTACAAAAACTTAACGACAAATGAATAATCTTATTTATAATTTTCTTGCATATAATTACGGCGATTTTCATTTGTCAAAACTTTTTCATAAAAATTACTTTGACATTGAGTGTTATATATATTATTAAGCAAATTTAATATTTGAAAGGATATAAGAAAATTCATTTATGGTTTTACTAATTTTTAATATTTAATATACTAACGTTTTGCAGGTTTTGTTCTCTTATTTTTTTTTTTTTTTTTTTTTTTTTTTTTTTTTTTTTTTTATTGTCTTAACAATGTCAAAACTTATAGATCCAAGGTCGTAGAAATACTAAAGGTATTTCAAAAATGGAACAAACAAACACTTTTAGGCTGATAGTAAATTATCAATTATTCATCTTTAATTTAAATTTTATTTCTTATATACGATATGTATAAAGAAAATGAAATAATTGTGTATAATAAATAATGTAAGTTCAGTGATAATAAGTCTAGGGAAATACTAGAATTATAAAAATATTTAATTAGCCTATTTTCTACGTCAGGAAAATATTTTATTATTTAAAAAGCAATAAAATAAATTGTTTTAATATTAATCGAAGTAGAAATATATTAAAATTCATCTAGCAAACGTTAATTAATATACATCACTTAAGCAAGGAAACCTACACAAATTTATCTATTCATATATAAAAAAGGATAAAATAATAATAAACTATATTTAAAAAAATTTTACACAATTAAGATTAGTATAAAATATTTATAACATAACGTTACAATATATCGTTAAATATACTTGCATTTTAATTAAATTTAAAGTAATTTTTGAATCAAATGAATGACTTAAAAATACTGAAATTGATTTAATTTGTTTATACCAATATTTTAATTTAAAATATTTTTATTTTCATAAAAATATTTCATAATTACGTGGCCTTATAATAATTAATTTAAATAATGTAATATACAATAATATTATTAGATTTTTATTTAATGATTCATGTGTGAAAAATGATCGTTTCAATTATGCAACGTTCATGTGAAATTGTCTTAAAACAATCTTGCAGCTTCACAAAAATTACACAAATACCATTATATCATTCATAATTGGAGAAATAATAAATGAAAGTCTAAAATTTGTGTACCAAAAATTTTTATGCATAGACATAATATCGATATTTTTCAATTTTAAGCAACAAAAATTTATCTGCACAATAATTTTTAAAATCTAACAATTCCTTTTAATTACATTTGGTTGTTATATCTACCTTCATCGGTATTTCGTCGATTATTAAAATTTTAATCGTATCGACATTTCTAATAATTACCTATTTTAATCAGAAATTAGAGAAAAAATTCATGATTCCTTATTAATTGCCAAGTATAATTGCAGAATAAATGGTATAAAATTTGTAAATATTTGATTAATAATAAATGATGCCTTAAGACTCTTTGAAACTATCGTCTCTTATCAATACTAATTTATATTAATTACAAAAATTAGTTCTACGTTTTTGCTTCATTGTACAACAACACAAAATAAATTAGACTATTTATGTAAGTATTATTGATGGTCAGTTAACATTATTTAATGATAAAATAATAGGCGAGTACCAATGACTAATGATAAATCTGTACATTGTAAAAGAATCAGGAAGTTATTAATACTTATTTAAAAGAAGATAATATTACAGGGGAAAAAGAGGTGGGGCAAGACATAGGCAGACAGAAAAGTATACGATAGTTTGTTGATATTTCTCGTTATCACATTTTCTAATAAATTTACACGTAGGTATGATAAAACATTACTATAGTATGCAAAACAAAAAATTAAATGAAAGCTTCAATCATTTTCTCTCTCAAATGTTAAGGCATGCTAAGTAATACTTTATGAAATACGTTATTATGGATGTTATTTCTTAATGGTGAAGTTATGGTAAGTCAAATTATTCAATCCTTTTTCGTTTTTGAATTCAGCCTTAAGAATAGATGATTTTGGACTGCCAATATATTGAAGCCAATTTTTCCTAATGAAAAAGAAAATAATGAAATAACATTTATTAATTAAGGATGAATCGACAATGCATGTGTGTGTTAAAAATTGCTTTTAACTTAATTGAATAAAATTGTATAATAATTATAATTATGAATAACCGATATAATAAGATTGTAGTTATTTCATATTTAATTTTCAGTGGCATTTGATGCAAGAATAATGATATCCTACCAAGTCCAAATAATATCAATATACCTGCACAAGGATAATAATTTATGATTAAATTTTAAAGTATTCTGCATTTAAATATAATGTTTAATTTTATTACTCTATAGTGCTCAACTTCATAAACTGGACTCGATTGTCTTATTTTATCTACTATGTTTAAAATTTTGTTAAAATATTAAAGGATTTAACTTACATTTCATCAATTTTACTCATATTCCCTTCGATGTAACCACGAACAGTTCCATCATTGGTATTCATACACCAACCATTTAATCCAAGCTCTTTCGCTTTCGAAGCAGTGAACTAAAGCAAAGAATCATTGAGTTATTTATTGCTTAAGAGTTATTCTACAAAGTAAAAGTTATTTTCTAAAAATGCTAATTAATGCGCGACTCCCGTGTATGCTTAGTTATCTGATGATATAAGAAGCTCGGTTGTTAAAGTACCATACAACATTGTCGTATTAAATTCTATAAAGCGACGTTGTACATATTTATGTAATATGGTTCGACAATCCAGAAAATTTATTATGTAATGCCTGCATATACAAAGTAAATTGAGAAGAGAAGCTGCATAATCGAGATGTTTATTGAAACGTAAGAACATTATGTGAAAATTTTTTTAATACAAGCATCGAATGATTAATTACATCGACATAGCATCGATTTTATAGCATTTAAGTATATTTTTGGCAGCTCTCTTACTCGATATCTTATTGATATTTCAATCATGAAATTTTACTCTTTTAACACGTGTAAAATGTACGTGAACACGTGTATAATTTGCTTCTATCTAAACAAATTTTCACACTTTAAAAGCAGTTTGCTAAATAGATATTTGAATTTGTCGCTCTTTCTAGTCGACGACCATCAGTTTTCAGTTTTAGAAACGAGAGTGAGCCACATTATGGATTTAATAACGCCAAAGTTGATAACGACTCAGTCGATAACAATATGTAGAAAATTCTTAAAATGCATTATACACTTTTGGATTTTCTTTTTTTAACGATTTTCTAAACAAGTAAACTTCGTCCTTCGTGTTATATAATATAATACCTTTCTGAAGAATACACCTGTGGAATGACAAAATACAAATAAATAAATAAACAAACGTGTATGTGCGCTAATGTGTAAATATATCCTAATATTCGTTATTTAATTAATTCCGTATTTCTATGGAAGTTTATAAAATTTTGTCTATCGTATACCTTGAACTTTGCCAAATACTTCGAAGTTAACTCCTATGGTAGTCATTTTTTCTTCAGGCGTCGCGTACTGCCGAATGAGAAGTAAAAAAATCAATATCAGAGACGAGTGAACCTCGAACTTTTTTAAAAAGTCGACAATTATCATTCTATTGTTATTCGCAATTCATTTGTAACAAATGAAGTTCTCAGCATATTTTCTCGTAAATACAACTACTCGAACGACTGGAGTTACTCGCTTAGTCAGTCGTAACCAGATGTCGCTGGTAGAGATAAATGAAAGAAAAGAAAAAAGAAAGAAAGAAAATGAGATTGGGAGCAACTATAGTAATAGTAATGTAGTATATTATAAAATGTAGGGCTATTATTGCCGTGCCTTTGTGTCGTTTGGAATTTCTTCATTAGCTCGTAATGTCTTCTTAAAGCCTCTTGTTTTCGCGCGCGTCGAGAGTTTTTCGTCGTCAGACATTATTGCCCGTTTCTCTTTTCCTTTCGTTTCTTTTCTTTACATCAGTGCTTTGCTACTAAAGGTTAATCATCGTACTAGTTGTACGGTTCGGATGCTTTGACAGGCTCGAGTGCAACCATAAAGAACATTTTCATTTGTCGACGAACAAACATCCAACACCTGCCCATATTAATGAGACAAGTGTGGACGATGCGCTTATTATTATTATTATTTTTTTTTTACTTACATATCGTATATTATTCGATCATTTTTTACAAATCATTTATGGCTTTTAACATACTCGGGCGTTAAGTTTTAACGCTCCTTCCTGGTGCGTACGAACATAAATTGCATTCTCATAATAATCAACCAAATGCGCTCAGATTTTGAATTCTTCCTTACGCACGTTCCACGCACTGAAATTCAAACCCCAACAAGCGATTGCTTAAGTGCATTATGAATTATTGCGTTTCATTTTCAAATACTTTTATCAATCG
>NW_011948425.1:5719192-5796692 GCF_000503995.2 Ceratosolen solmsi marchali | reverse complement strand
GTAAGGTAAAAAATATATTGAAAATGTGGATGTAGCGACTTTAATGAAATTAACGCCCAATACTTTACCATGGGCCGGCATATTTTTCATTGATGCCGTTATTTGAACGCTGTTAGGGCTGTTTTGGCTAGCGGGCGAATAATTTTCTCGGTCACGATTTTTTGAATATTTTGTTTGGCACGTTAACGTAGTCCGGCGATTGTTTTGTGCACTCCAAGTCGCGTTGTTTGCACTCGTCGGTTATAGCGTATATTATGACGTCCGCACAATTTTCATATTGGAACAACGCAAAAGGCATTCGCGTGCTTCTTTCTTTATCTTGACTTTTTAAAACTTATTTCGTACATATATATATATATATATATATCGTGAATCGGTAAGGCGCGCCAACGAGTTTATTATTTTTTCTTCACGATTGCTTATTCATTATTTATTTAATCTTCTTTCCTGCTCATAATAGATTTAAAAAATTAGTTCAAGAATTATCATGTGTTAATAGCGTAGCTAAATGTGCATATTCATTAATCTAAATTTTTACATAGCATTGATTGCTTTTTAATTGCCTCGACAATAAGTTTAATAATTGCGATAATCTCTATTTTCCAATTCAAATCGATGACATTGTAGATCAATGTCTCATTTAATTTGTCTTTAGCTATTTAAGTAAAAAGATTTTAAATAAAAGTCGAGTGGTTAAAATATTGCTAATGTATAGATTAGGAAATTAATTTTGTAAGACGATAGATAATTCGAGAATTTGAGGCAGCTAAGATAGACGAGACATATAATTCGTCAACTTATTAATTGATGTAATTTGAAAATTTTTTATTTTATTCCTTATGAGCAAACTTGTATTTCGTCCTGAGAATTAGAAATATATGGTTGAACGAACTCTATTACTTTGCCACTTAATTTTATTCTTTATTATTGTCGGTTGTTGTTGTTGTTGTTGTTACGGTTATTGTTGTTGTTATTGTCGTTGTCGTTGTCGTTGTCGTTGTCGTTGTCGTTGTCGTTTATTAGTAAATTTAACGACCCATTGTATTGTTATGATTTTTCATTTAAATCGCGTTAACTATTTCTATCTTAGTATATTTGACCTTGAGGAATAATAAGCTACACCTTCGAGTTCCACTTGAAATATGCTGCATTTAAAGGAAGACAGATGACGAATATGGCCTACTTGAGAATGTTTTTGATTTTGACTGTGTATCAAGATATACTTTGTGTGCAGAATGGAAAAAATTCGCTTTGCTGACGCATATGTTTGAGCAGTGCATAATACCGATCCACTATTTAGAATTCACATAAGGAAATGTTTATATGATCACGATCTTCGCTTATATATATTTTTTTTTTCATTCTCACGATGCACAAAGTCACTATTACACTTGCTATTTGTAGGACAAACTAGGTGCCTCAATTATTTCCTTCACATTATTTGCCAATAATTATATTTAACGTTTAATTATACCGAGACTTGGTGGGCTTTTTATTGATATTGTGAATAAAAAATGGTTTTTCCAAAGATCGTGCTTGTTTATTTTTTTTTTCTTCTTTTTAACCTTTTTCTTTTTACTAATATTGCAGCATACACATTTCTTATCGTTGCGGCATTCACGTATGGTTTTTCGTTCAAAGTAATTGTAGTGTAATGCAGACGCGCTAAACTTTTATCTTCAAATTTAATATGTTTTTAGGAATATTTGGAGCCGAGTAGTTTTTACGTTAAGCGGTAATTGTAATTTCTAATTTATGAAAAAGGCGCGCTTATTTCGCGGCGTTTAAATCGTATGAAATTCAAGGTTGTTTGATATAAAGTTTTTTTTTTTTTTTTTTTAACGATTTTATAACATAACTTTAAGACGTTTCATAACGAACAGATTGAATTTCGAGATTTAATCGCTAATATGTTTCGACAAGATTTTCTGTAATTCAATATAGCGACAATTTTTTTTATTTTCATTTTTAAACTAACTTTATGACTTAGAACATATTTGACTAAGATATAGGCAAGCGCGGCACGCGATCCAATAATTATTTATAATTATTCCATTAAATGTCTGAAGATATATTAATAATCTTTCATCAAAATTAATATTTTAAGAAAGTCCAGAAATTAAGTATAATTTTCTATCGAATGCTATTTAATCAGCGCAGTCATATATAATTGACATCGTCTAAACATTCGCACATGTGCACAATTTTCTAAAACGCGTAACGTGACAAAAATTTTTGGAAATTTTATAAATAAAGTGTCCCCGTCGCTCATGGAAATTCGATTAAATCGAAGTGAATACACTGCCATATTCGTTACAATATTCGCTACAGATTTATCTACCCAACTACGAGTCTTCGGTAATTCCCGTAGAAATTCATTTCCTTAAACATCGAATATTTATTCCAATTTAATGACCGAATAAATGTAACGATCAACTAACTCGTCCACTAAAAATGCATCGACTCGCATTAATTTATTATTTCGCTTATCGTATTATTATCCTACCATTCGATCGATCGACTATCAGCT
This sequence comes from Ceratosolen solmsi marchali, assembly GCF_000503995.2. Classification (NCBI taxonomy): domain Eukaryota; kingdom Metazoa; phylum Arthropoda; class Insecta; order Hymenoptera; family Agaonidae; genus Ceratosolen; species Ceratosolen solmsi. The sequence goes on along the minus strand of NW_011948425.1, from coordinate 5,794,162 downwards.
TTCCCAGGACCAAGCCGTCATTATCTTCGAATGTCCTTAGGCCGTCGAAATTTATCAACGACATTCGCCATCGCGCCTTAAACGGGCCCGCCGTCAACCTGGCCGAAACGAAAGCGAAAATAATGCCACTATCGTCGTAGTCGGTCGAACCTACGTAAACCAACGGGCCAACAACGTCGACAGTGGCTCAAATCCTCGTAGAACCCGATATTGATTAATTGGCCCATTCGGCTCATCTCGTGGAACCTATAGCAGCAATATCATCGTAGTTATCGTCGTTGTCATCCGCGTCGTTGCTCCCCTCGTCATCTCCTGTCCCAGGCGTCCTGTCGTTTGCGACGAGACGATAAAAGGCAAGGAAAAAGCAACGACTTGTGTAATTGCATTGCGCATGAATATTATAATTCACCGGGTGCACGTGGACCTCGTTATTCTTCGAGAAAACTGCCTTCCATAAGCTGCCAGAGACGACGCCGTCTTTTATCAAAGGATCGTATCCCAGGCCAGGAACTGCCGATGGGTGGCGGAGGGAGGCATTCAGAATTGTAAAAGGATCGGTGCCGCAAGGACGATGGCAATGGGGCGCGCTCGTGAGATTTAAGTATCGAAACGACAAGCTTAAGTGGCTAATGTTTGAGCTTCGGGTATTTCGATGCTATGAGACGTCACTGGCACTGTAGGATGGATTGTTCGCTTGTATTTTAATGACTGATTTACTGTGCCGTTAAAGTGGTAAATTGAAAAATGGGCGTGCGTGCTCGCCAGAAGATTTTGACGGCAGGTAGTGCAATGAACTTGGTTTTATTGTTAAGATTTGGTTGGGGAATTTGAGAAAACCGTGATTAAAGAAAGATAGCCGTAGAGAATGGCGAGAGAGCGTAATTTATTGCACTAGACGCTTAAATTGGGACGGAGGAGCATGAAAAACAATTGGCTTGAAAGTCTGAAAAAAGTATATGATGCCATGAAATATTAATTGTCGTGAATAGAAGCTGGCGATGCGACGAGATTGGTGTAAAGTATAATAATTTTTGGACGGAAGTAGAATATTTGCGAAAAGTAGGACTGTCCGTCGTCTTAGCCGCGATAGCACGTCGAAAACGTGAAATGCTGAAAAACACGAGATTGCACGAGCGCGATAATGCTCGAAAAACATAATAATTGATGCTTGTTAAATGTAGTTTGCTGCGATAAGTGTGTTTGTCTGTTTATGCGTTCGCGCGCGCGCAATCCGGTCTAAGGATGCGCTTGGCCATTAGTTCGTAGACTTTGAGAAGCTTGGAAAGCATCTCCTGCCATCTTCTCTCAGTATCGATATAATCCTTGGATTATATCCCTATCTGGATATACACACAGTCGGCTGCCTGTTCTTTTCTCGCTGATCACGTGTTCATTTCGTGTATCTCTTTTTACCTGGACTATCAAGGCATTAGTCCGAGTCGCATTCGCTTATAGCCTCTGAGCTTTTTCGGCTTTATTGCACTTATTCTGCATTATTATCTTCCGCTTAGTTTTGAGAATTATAGGGTCTGCTTGTAATTTGCGCGTACGTACAAACATCCCGGAAAAAGTAATAATATCTTATAAAGTGCAATTTCATCTTTACGACTTTTTTTTTGGCTGTGCAGAGTAAGGATTTCGTGCAGAATTTAAAATAATAAGATGTGAAAATTGCAATTGCGATGCCTTTGTGCGCGCGTCATTATATTTCAAGACAAAATAATCATAATTACTACCGTATAACATGTCACAATGTCACAATGAGACAGTAATGTTATATTTATTCATGTTCGTTGTTGCATTAATACCGTACCAAAGCCGTATACCCTCATGCTCCAACTAAATATTTCAGTAACAACTCTCCTTTCTTTAATTACATAGTCGGTGAATTATTTTTTATTAATATCTTAATATAAAATTCATTTATTTAGATGAATCGATGTTCTAGCTATCGTGTTTAGATTAATATTATCAGAGATGAATTGGACTACTTGCCAGTAAATGTATTGTGTATGTGTTGGCAATGAAGCAAAAAATGTTAGATAAGTGATGTTAATAATAATAATGAAGACACTGTTTTCATATTAGTGTAACAAATTCATACGAGTGTATATTTTTTATAATATAAAATTTTTTTATATTCAACCATATTTGCGCATACGTGATTCAAAAGTTTAATAAATACAATTAGATCGTCAGAGAAAATAATGTAATATTGAAACGAAGGTAATTTAGCCACCGTAGTCAATGCAATTGGTCTTTCATAAATGATCGCCAAATACAGTGGAACAATCATTTTTATTATACAAACATACAAAGATACATAGTTTTATTCAACACAATGTTTTTCATTATGATAGAAATGTGAAATTTTATTGTAGTTCTATGTCCTTTTAATATATATCTAATAATAATTTTAACTCTCATGTTCAATGAAGATATACTATTAAATTACGAAATTTTAACAAAAATTATAATTCATATGTTAAAATCCTATTTTCCTTTCGTGGAAAATTATAATTTACATTGAACTTTCATATTATATTGTCCTACAAGTACTTAATGTTGCGATTTTTTTTTTTTTTTTTTACAATACGTTCATCATACCAAGGCGAAATTTTTAATACTAATTGTAATACCTAATATTGGCAGAACTCATTATATTATACAGTGACAGGATTGAAGTAAAGAAAGCACGAATAGAAGTAGGATGATGACATGCTTGGGAGAAGAAAGCGGAAGCTCTCGCGCGTACTTGGGAAAGCTGATGATTGTACTTGACGTCACTCTTTGCTTCTTCACATCGTCTCGAGAACAACTTTTCTTACGCATGGTTTCATTTCTTTTTTTTTTTCTTTTCTTTTTCTTACTTTTTTCTTCCCCTACCATACATATACCTGTGCACTGTTCTTATTTTAAGTCTTCGTTCAAATTACTCATAGTCCACGTTCTGAGGGCAGAGTGAACGTGTAGCTTTACTGTATTGCACATGGCAGTCTGAACAATTTCAGAAGCTGAGCACGAAGGGATCGTAGTTATCTAATTTTGTTTATATAATTAAGAAACTGGAGTTCGTACATTTGACCTAAATTTCTTCCTATAGTCCGGAGCAACGTCTTTTCTCGTCGACTTTGTCGTCTTGTGAATCAGGTAATGCGAAGCATGAAAAAAAAGAAAAAGGAATTCATAATTGATTTCTCTTTGTGTTACGTTTTATCGAACTCTTGTGTTCATTATTTTTACTTCTCGTGTGAGTCTGACAACAGTTATTTAAAAAATGTTTCCGCTCCATGTTTTTACCGTATAATGTCTTGCTGTTTGAAACATTATAACCTTTTTTTCTTGTACTTTTTCTGCGTATATTTTCAGTTGGCGGATCAGCATTAAAATTTTTATTGGCAATGTGCAAACGATAAATAATAGGAGAACATGAATATTTATGGCCGGTTAATGCAATTTTATTCAGTCATTTAATAAATTAATTTCATTAAAAAAAAAAAAAAAAAAAAAAAAAAAAAGAAGAATATTAGCATATTTTTTATACACATTTCTTAATCTTCAAGAATTGAGTGTAGTTATTTTTAAAATTTTCAGATTTTAATGTAAAGAATTTGAACTTTAAAGTACGGTTGAATAATTAATAATTAATTATATTCTTGATCCAACAGCTCGCAATTATTTTATCCAATGAAAAATTAGAAATCAAGAATTGTTCAATTAAAATGTTTTAATCGTAAATATGTAGTAACATTGTTTTTTTAATATACGAGTTATGTGTTTATTCACATAAAATCGAAAACAAATAATTGTTTAAAATGAACTTTAAATCGTAATCTACCGTATCTATTCAAAAGATTTCAAGTGAATGTTATGTAATAATATTGACTGAGCAAGAAAGTTTATTTATTTAATGTCAAATGAAATCATTTTTAAATACCACTTTCTATATATATATATATATATATATATATATATATATATATATATATTTATTTATTTATATATTTCAAATTTTATTAATAATACCTCAAGGGAGGATATATTAAAAGTTTTAAAACTGAAATTACACAATTTCATTTTCATAAACTTTGTAATGTCATGGCTATAATTTTTAAATTATAAATCATCGTCTTTTATATTTCAGAAAAGAAATTTTTAATTCAATACAACAATAATTAATAAGATGCTTTTATAAAATTACAAAAAAATAATTATACAAATTAATTTGAATATGTAATTTTATTATTTTAATTGATAAAAAAATAGCCATTTCTTATTTATAATTAATGTTTAAGAACTACGTTGTAATATGTTTATGACATTGATAATAAATTGGGTTTAATGGCTTTTAAATGTACTTGATGTGGCCATTAAGCCATCATCTATTACTTATTACTGCAATACAGATTTTGGTAAAATTTTGTACATACCACTGTATAATATTTCTGAAATTATTGTATACAGTTTAATTACTAAATGATCCTGAAAAAGTAAAAATTTTACATTTAGAAGGATTAATTAATGCCATTTATTATCTTTCTATTTGGTCTGTTCAAATCACAATAACATTATCATTAAATTTAATGCATTGCTTGAAGCTTATAGTGAAATTTAATTGTTGTCTTGTCGCGATACAATTAAATATACAGCTGTACACTATGAAATTGAAGACATAATTATTTCCGATTCATGAACCACTGCAAGAAAAACTAAAATAATACACAATTGTTCAAACAAAGCCAATAGTTAGTAACGATAATACGCCATTGTAATAAGTCATATGGGTTAACTTATTAAGCAAGAAATGAAAGGTACGAGTCGATGATGCAAGAAATATTCGCGCATGTACAACGTTTTACGAGAACAAGGATGCATAACCCGCCTGTACTGATTTTGTGAAATTGCATTTCAGGAACATGATGGTTTTGCGAGTCCATGGGGACGATTTAATGTTTGGCGGCACGGGAGGAGTTCTGACCCATTCGCCTCGAATTCCGCAAATGAAAATGATGAAGGTCCATATACCCTTCACCTTCAAACTTCACGAGAGCTTCAAAAGCACTTATGCCGGTGAGTATGCTGTCTTTTAATAGTATTTACGGGGAGATGAAAAAATAATGCGTCTCAGGCAAGTTACTCATCCGCAATTGTGATCCGTATTGTGATGCATTTTGAATTTACTTCACCACATAAAAGCCGTTTATGCAGGGAATAAATAGTGCGTAAAAAAAAAAAAAAAAATAATGCATATTCATGATAAAGTAAGAAGAAAAAATAAAGAAGAAGAAAGTTTAACCAAGAAGTATACCAAGTCTAACAAAGACCATGATAAAAGATGATAAAAGATGTATCTAAATATTCAGGGCGTATTTTATGTTAATTTTTAAATATCATTTACTGTAAATTTAACAAATATTTAAAACAAAAATTATAATGTTCGTTTAAATAGTTCGTCTAATAGTGCCCTTGTATTTTCAATTTATTCAAATATGTAAATTTAATAAATGTAAAATGCGAATTACATACACAAGATTAAACGCACGTTAAATATAAATTATAAAATAAATAGTAAATTTATCAACTATTTATTTCAATTGAAATCAATAGTAATATTTAGTGACTTTCTCGCAATTAATCAAACATGTTAAAATTAATCAAATGGTTTATAGTTAATTAATGTATTTTATATAGTTGATAATTTGCTAAGGAATAGATGTACGTAAAAACGTATTAAGACATATTTTCTTTGCAAATAGCATTATTGAAATATAAATCTTTTTACCGAACTCGTAAGATCTCGTTAATCCAAGTAGGGCAAATACTTTTTATACCAGCAGTGGTCTATTCCGTAAATCAATAGATTCTTTCACTTTATTTTAACATGGCTTTATAAAAGTCTTTTATGCGACTTAAAAAGCAAATATAACACGTCAAGTAGAGATTGTTTAGCAGCTCCAGTCATAAGAGCCTTTCCCTCGTAGGTGCGTGAATTTTTTTTTATAAGGCATCCAACTACCGTGGCACACTTGAATTAATAGTGCATTTTATTTGGTAAGTGCGTACGTGACTTTGATCACGTACGCTCAAATTTTCTACAACTTGCGAATTAAGTTTTCACAATTAAGAATGCAAAAAAAAAAAAAAAACGAATTTAATGACCGTTATCATTTTTTAGATATAATAAGTTACTTAAGAATTGCGAGATTAGTTACATTGGAAATTTTAGAGAACAATTACATGCAATTATTATTTACAACAGCCGATGTCATAATATACATGATTTTTTTTTCTGTCCTGATAATATTTGACTATTGCGACAGGATTGTCCGACGATATGCACGAGTGCATTACTTTCTTCAATGATTTGAACCTGTCATCGTACGTACAAGCGCTACTGCGCATTGAATGAATGGCGTTTTGTCAGTTTAGAGATGTACTTTATCGTCTATTATTTGTTTAACAATACTTGAACTAAGAGATGGAAACATTATACGCACGATTGAATATGTAGATAAATTTCTTTGAACTTTAAATTAATTGCTATTGAAAAGAGATTAGCTTCAATATCTCAATTCCAACTAACAATGCCAGTATATTTAATTTCCACATTATATTTTTGCTATACTTCATTTAAGTCTAGCATATATGCAATTTTTTAATCAATTCAGTCGCATTTATATTTGGCATTAAGAAGGAAATTTTCATTTTTAAGCTAATCGTAGGTTCAGAGTAATAGCTTTCACTCGTTATAAAATGTTTGGCATTATATTTTTTTTTTGCTTCGAGACCCAAGTGACCCATCATAATATTACATAAAGTTTTTGTTGCTACATTTGACTACATTCTTCCAGACGCTAGAAAATAACTTTAAATTCATGGTTATTAGTTGTTTGATGATGTGATGCTTTGCTTTTTTAACGTGTGAATTAAAAATAAATTTACATTAGTTAAAGCAGTATTCTGCAAAAACTTTCAGTTAAACATTATTCCATTATTGCGATAAAAAATAATTCTACTCTATCTCTAATGTATATATAGTAAGTAACCTTTCTTATCTTACCTATAAGCATTGTTTATTATTATTGGGATTCAGAAATATTATTTTTAATCTTATTCGATAAAGCTTTGTTCGTAGAATACGGTGTTCAATACTAATTTTTCATTTTTCATGATAACGTATTTATTGATCGTTCAACGTAAGCCGTTGAGAGATTATTTTTTTGAAAACGTCGCTAAGAATTTACTAACAAAATGCATTGTTGAATTTTCGAGCAAATATACATTCCTTAATTTGCATAAATGAAATCTCTCATCAACAAGCGTGAAATGCAAAGAAAATCAATCTACCGCGTCGCGCCCCGAGCGCCCCGGGTACGGAATTTTGTCTCATAGTCCGAAGTTCATCGTCTTGGTGATCACGTACGTGATCTCCGCGAGTTTACGTAAGTTATTAACGCAGAGCGACAAGAGCGTTGCTGTCGCGTTACCTTTCCAGTTAACGCATGGATTTCGACATTTTCCACGAGACTTGCGGAAAGCCGGCGGGGCCCCTATTTCGCGTAATTTTCGCGGCTCCCTGCTGTTGGTTTCTGTTGTACTTTCAACATTGTAACTCCTCGACGATTCAACGATTGTGAATCATTGTTGAGATTATCTGATAATGAAACGTAGTTTATCAAAATTAATTGCAATTCGGATTAATGATTTGTGGTTCGCGATATTTTATATTGCATGAAGCGAACTGGCGCGTATTCTAACGTTTTCCTTTGCTTTATAAAAATATACGCAAGCGGGAAATTAAATGCACATTATGACGAATTAGAATTTCCAGTCTTGAAGTTGCCAACCGAAAATATTTTTCTTGGCTAAATGTTGTAGTACGTACAGATATTCAACTACGAGATTCCAAAAGTACGGCTAGATCCGATGTCTTTCGATGTTTCATTGGTTCGCAATGATATTGTCAATAATCATGAGAAAATAATCGACATTTGGCCGTCGTTTTGCAAAGAATTTTATCTTTGCGGCTTCATAAAGAGTATAACTATAACTATCTAATTTTCTGGATATTTAAGAGTTGTTTGTAAAAGAAAGATGAAAAAGTAAGGGTTATTATTATTCTTAAATAATCTACGTGACATTGTATTTTAATAATTATTTGAACATTTGTTTAAACCAACATTCGGACTCATTGAACTCGATTAGTTGATCCGAACTGTTGTTTTACGATACTTTTACTATTCTATATATAAAATAGAATTGAGTTGGTTTAAAAAAAAAAAGGAAAAATTTACATACAAGAAAATTAAGCATCGTTACTTTGTTCTTTTACCAACCACAAAGCATTAAAATCGGTCTTTATTGTTTTCTGTTCCATGTCAATCAAGTAAAAGTTGCAAATGTAATATTCTTTCTTAATTCACAAATATTATTAACAATAATACGAGTAACTTAACAAACTGTCGATCATGTGAATAGAATATTAATTATTATGATAAGAATAAGTAATTTATCAGATGAAATATTAAAAACTAATGACGCAGCATTAATTTTATTTTCTTTTTCAAACGTCAATAACTGTCGGATATTAGTGACGGAAGCTGTAATATATTCGTGGAGGTAAAGGTGTTTTTATAGACAATACATTGGTGTCAAATTATAGTTTAAAAATAAATTTATATTTCCATTAATATGTATCATTCTATTTCTAGTTATTACATTTACTTTTCAATAATTCCAAATATCAAAAATTTTAAAAATAAATTTTCCTCAGAGTTAATCAATTTACTTAAACGGAATTGACTGAGTGTTGTTATATAAATAACAGTAAGCCAATTAAAATAACAGGACAACTAAAAAAAGGAAAAAACTGTTATTTGTACCAAATTCTTATATGTCTATAAAATTATACTCAAGGTCTAAGTCATTTTATGCTAAAGTAAGCATTTAAAATTTTAATACACCATATATATATATATATATATATATATATATATATATATATATTAATACACATAAACTAAAAGGAAAAAAGTAATTTGTAGTTGGTAAAGATTATTCCACAAGCTTTTATCAATTTTTTTGTCAGTCAAATATTGTAATTTTTTTTTTAATACTTCGCTATTAGATGTATATAAATTATAAACATAAATTTATTCAGAATATATAAAAAAAACTATTAATAGTTTATAATTGTATATTAATCCATACTTATTTACTTTATATAGTACACTGCGAGTAATTATTGGAAATCATTATTTTTCTCAGCTTCGTGTCTTCGTGGAAAATCGGTAAACTTTTATATAGTAAAATATATACTTAGCCAATAAAGTTTTTTATCATAATTAATTGTAATAAAAAATAAAGTTATTTTTTTTGTAATAAGAACTTATATCTGAACTTAGATATGAGTAGCGAATGAAATTTTTTTTTATTTATTTATAATAAATTTCAATGCCACTTTAATTATAAAATATAATTTAATTATTAATGCTTAATATAAATGGAAACTACTATAATCTCGAATTTATTATTAAAAGATGTTAAGATATCAATGAATATTCATAACTTTGAATTTAAAGTTTACTTTTCAATATATTTTTATCAATATAATAGATAAAATTGAAAATCATTTTTTTAAACTCAATATTAATAAGATCCGCATGACATTGATACAAATGGACATATTTTATATAATTAATTTTGAATTTTATATATTTTATCAATTGTATGATAATTATAATTAATGACATACATTTGATCCGACGGTTTATCGATACTTATCACTTTTATTATATTCGAAAAAATTTATTAGTTTATCAGATTCGAAGTACACTTATACTTTAATTTTTAATTTAATATTACATTACATTGATATCAATTATATCGGATGATAATTGGCCTTTTTTAAATAATTTTTCAATCGCATAATTATAATCTTTCCTTTTACTTCCATCGTGGCTTGCTTATCGTAATATTTAAATACTTTTACAATGTTTCAAGGTAAATAGCGTGAGTCGATATTATAAATGATAATTATATTTCCATTACTTTCTTGAATATTTTATATACAAGAATTATAGATTTATTTTATTTATGTTTCAAAAGTATTCATATTTACGTTTGCATTGGCTTACGGGAAATACTGATTATTTGTTAATTCTGATTTTTACATTATACGATATAAAAATCAAATTTCTGAATCTCATTAGTGTATTAGATACTTGGTTATTGAATACAAATTTGCTTTAAGAAATTTTTTTAGCCATGAAATATTTTTACTCTTTTTATAGCTACGAATTATATTTTACTTTTTCTCAATAAATATTATACTCTTAGCTACAATCTTTTTTATGTATTATAAAAATTCTAAATCAACATCGATTAATATATGAAATATGGCATTTAAATTATATCGATCTAAATTACATAAAATATTAGAGATAATAACGTGTTCTGGTGTTTTCATCAATCACGGATCATGAAGTATTTTATTAAATTATTTTTCATTATACACATATATTGATTAAAGAAACATAGTACAAATTTGTAATTTGTTAAATTATTATTGTGAATCCTTTTTTTTTCTGCATTAGGCCTTTAATTATGCTAAGTTTATATTTTTGAAATTGATATCCAATTTATGAATTCGCTTTTACAATGCCAAAAAATATTTTGTATACCGAGCTGAAATTTTCATAATGTATGGCATTATGTTTTAGATATTTTATTTAGATCAATGCTTAGAGTTTCGTAAATCCGTAGGTCTTAACGTTAATTCACTTAATTACTACTTATTACATTTACATTTTAGTTAATCTTAATTTTATTTTTCGTTAATTTATTTCGTATATTATAAAATTCACTTTTTGACTACAGATTTTGAATACAGAATTATGGATTTATATATATTTTTTAATGTTACGTTATGTTTTAGTTAGTAAGATAAAAGTTTACAATAATATATTAATTTTGCGCGGTTTTTTTTTTTTTTTTTTTTTTTAGAAATATTAGGTCGCATATTATATGTTTAATCAAGAGTTAGAGCATACGATGCTCAGGTGCGTTTAATAATTTTTAGTTCAAATTCTAAATATATTAATTGGCAAATTTGTTATTAAATATCAATTAAGATGCTGTGATGAGAATGTTCTGCTGAAATTGGAGGCGAACGCGTACGGCTAATTTGCCTTTTTAAGTGCTTTATTTTGTCTTATGAACTGTTTTTTGTTCTTATCGATAGCCAATGTAAGAAAAAGGTAATTAATATTTATAAATTCAGTTCATTGCACTCGTTGACAATTTTAATTATTAATGCGATGCAAATTTTCTTTTGACATACTTGAACCGAGTATTATTCCATTGCAAAAAGCTTTGAAGAGAATCTATCGAATTACCATTACAATTCTCAATAAAATCGTATTTAACTACTTGACTGTTTTGCGGCTTTTTACAAATTAATGAATTTTTATTTACATATTTACCACCCGATAAACAATGACCTACTAATAATAACATCTCAAACATTGTTTTATTGATTCTTTTTTCGTTATATATATATTCTGCTTTTAATTACAAGAATGATTAATTATGATAAATTATTTACATGATTTAGATTGTTGTTAAATTATTGTTAAAAATCCAACGTTGTTACAATTAACGTTTTATAAAATATTGCGTCTGCTTCATTTTTCAAAAAATTATTCGAATTATATGTCTGTATTATAATCGTATCAAAAGGCAAGAGAATGAAATTTATTTATACAGTTTTATAGTTTTCTATTTACAATATTGAATTTAGTTTAGTAATACATTGAGCTTTACAAGTACATTAGTAACATTATAAACATTAATAAATGTATAATTATAGAATATAGTTTTAGTTGGTTTGATCTTTAAAGTAAACACGAAATATTTCTCTTAAATTATATAAATTTACATCTAATAGAAATGGAATATATTCAAATGTCGTCGTACCGTTAAAAGCAAAATATTCAAATTTATTATTTTATTTTTAGAGAAAAAAATTATCACTTTTTTTTTATATATATACACTGTATATATGAAAATGATATGTAAATTATTGCCTTAAATTTTGTAAATGTGTACAATTTTAATAATAAAATTAGAACGTAATATAATGCTAGTTAAATTGAGAATAATAATAAATATAATAAATGTAATGAATATTATTACATTATTTCAATATAATTAGATTAAAGATTTTAGGTTTATGGATAGAAAAAAGATAATTGTTAATTATAAAATTATTATTTAAAATGTTGCCTGAATTTTTTTATACAATATATTTAGCAAAAATCAGCTTAATCATGTATTGGTATGATTTTTCGCACCTAGTAATCAGTTAATTGCATTAAGCAACTTTATTTACTAATATTATAATTTTTTTTTCTTAGTCATCTTCTTTTTATCTTATTTATAATTTTTTGGTATATAAGTAATATCTTATTATTATGTTCTTTTATTATGTATATACTTTTGTTTGAGTATTAATTTAATTATCAATTTAACAATCGAATTGATTGAAAATGATGTGATTTTACAATTTCATATTTCATTCCGTATATGTATTAAATTAAATATTTTTATCAAAATAATTGTACTATTATTAAAAAATTTTATTCTCATTGTAGATCAATTAATCTCAATGTAGACGTTAGACGTCACTTTTATAATCATAATACGCGTCTTGGCTACCACACATAAATCGCGCCAATTTGCTTTAAGCAAAAAATGGTGAATATTTTTTAATGAAAATATTTTTGAAAATTAAATAAACATTCATTAGCATCCAATATTAAGAGAATAGATTGTAAATTAGTGATTTTAAATATTGTAATTAAAACGTATTTAAACTGTATAAAGAATATTTTTTATAAAAAGAATATTTATTACTAATAAAATTAGAGATGCTTATCACCTAAAAAATCAGAAGATTTCGATTGATTTTTTTTTTTTTTTTTTTTTTTTTTTACATTAATTGTTACAGTAATAGTTTCTAATTGAATTTCAAATATCTTTGCCGTGAAAGGCTTACGAAATTTTGATTACTAAACGATGCTAAGCTATTCGTCGCCAGTTAAAGTACGAAGATGATTTGAAAATAACTTAAAAGCGTATGTAGATCCTACAACATTGCCATCCATCTTAATTTGGTTAAACTTCACTGTTTAAGTTCGAACGAATCTGCATGTGGTTACATTGCTTTATCATTCGTGGTCACTTTCAATTTTCTCACGATCGAGGACATAATAGCTTATGCAATAGCGCCTTCTCTTGTTTCACAAAACACTATCTTAGTCCATTATCACATGGCAGTAGTTAAGATACTCCTCGTTAGTCTCGTATCGTAGGTATATTTTTGAATTGGATAGTCACGTGGTCAAACCGACGCGGATGTGCTCTTGAATATTACAATTGCATTTTTTGTTCCTTGTTCTTCTCCTTTGAAATAGATAAATCAAGTAATCTCACGTGGTGACTCGATAACCCAAATTCGTGAGTCAGAGAGCGGACATCTTCGCGTCTTTCTTGCCTCCCAGTCACGTCGGTAATCTCTCACCGGTTTTCGCTCGATTTCGTGATATTAAACGCCGACGTTAATGGTGCCATTGGAACGTCGCTTGGCCTTGAACGCTACGAAGAGTGCGCAAGTTTAAGGAATTGTTAGTGTCTGATTCGTTTCATTATGAAATAGTGCTGTAATTCCTGCGGGTATGTGAGAACAAGTTTTAATCCATCTTGCATCCGAGTTCATTTTATTATTAGCTGTATGGCTGACCGAGACTGTAAGGTATAGACAGGAATTTCCCAATACAAAAGAGAAGGTTGCAATAAATGAACGGGATCATTTAAGTTGAGCTTTGCGCAATGAATATACTTTGCAGCTCAACATGTCCCTCGATGGAGATCATAAAACTAGACGACCATGATTTCTTTTATATAACTTTGCACGTTTTACTTTCATTGTTCAGTGATTTTTTTCACCTTTATTTGCGCCTGTAATTTTTTTTTACCCCCATCAGTTTAAAAGAGGCAAAAATTGATGAAATAAAGATTAGAAATTTGTGCGCTCAGAAGGTGAAGCAAATCTTAATATTGTGCAACAAAGTCTAAATTTTGGTATGAAATTCCTGTTCATTGCGTTAATTTGAGGAGGTCAAAATTCGTCATGAAGCGTGTAATACATAAAGTGATTCGATTTTGCTCGCAATACCGTTCAAACCATTATTATTATATATTGGCACATCTGCTGACTATATTAAACGAGTTATATTAAGATTTTAACCTCTTACTCTACTAGGAAATAATTATATACGTTTTCGAACCAACGATATTGATATTAATATATTAATATTAAATGATGGAATTAAAACATATATATATATATATATATATATATATATATCAGGCGCATACGCGTTTGTGTGTAACGTCGAACAATATAATAACTTAATAAGTGATTTAATAATGAGTGTTAATTTTTTAATTTACATTACATATTATTAGTTGAATGATTGATTATTATTGAAGTACATTATTCATTTGTTGATCATAACTTTAAAATGAATTCTTTGCCTCAGAGGAATTTTTAATTTACGCTGATTTTATGATAGAGAGCATTATTTATAAAAAAAAAAAAAACAAAAAAAAACAATAAACAAAAAATGTTTGTATACATATGTATGTGTATGTACGTGCTGGCCTAAAGAACTTGCATCCCCCTATTATACCATACACTTTATAACAGAATATTGTTTAACTTTCCTTTTACAAATTATGTCGTATAAACAGAACAGTACAAGAAAGAAACGAAGGTGTCGCGAAGAAAGGATGTAGGAAATAAAATGCCAGATGCCAGGAGAAAGGGAGAAATAAGAAAAACCTCAATTACATTATAAAGAAAATTTCCATCTACCAATGGGAAGCGTTAACGTCGGCAATTCTTTCCATTCCGTTTTCTAGTCGTGTCATAAGGCAGACACCTTTACACGGACAATAAAATGAAAAGGTTGGGAGCTTTTTCATTGCATGGCGCGCATAATGTGACTCTTTGCTCGTGGTGTTTGACATAAATAATAAGAAATAAAGGGGGTAGGGAAGTGGCGAGAGAATGGGTAACGAATCGAAACAGGCGAAAAGTCTAAAAGATTTATTCGGCATATTCACAGTTTGTATATAACATATGGCACATTCACGTCACTAGAAAGAATATATTTTAGAAAAAAAATAAATCGAATTTCAGGTATTATCGCTGAACGCGTAGCACATTGTTCTTTTGTAAATACAAGATAATAAATATAGGAACTTCATTATGCGGGCGATAAATAATCATAAAAAAAAACATGGCCCGACATTTATATAACAACAAGACTAAATCGTGAAAACAATATAAATGAAAAGTTGATGCATGCGATAAATTCAAGATCCATGCAAATTGGCACGCGAACGGATGTGGCTGTAAGCAAATTTTAAAACGTAATTATGACGAAAAGAGGCAAATAGTATCGCAATCTTTTGTATTAAGTAAAACTGAAGCTGGGTATTGCAGTATTTTGCGCGCGTCGGTGCGGTCTTAATTATAATCCCACAATTCTAATGTCCAATATTATGGGAGATAATATAGATCAACACCACCAAAACTCATAGTCTCCGCGTAACGGATAATTTATGGCATAGGCGGGCCATCGCGCAAGTGATAAACGTGACACATTAATGATGAGTTATGCTGGAAAAATAAGAGTAGAGAATACCGGAAGCGAGGGTACTGGTATACGGCAAAGGGAGAATTATTTGCAGAAACGATGACATTGGAGTCTTCCTTGATAATCTTACTACCCTCGACTCTCCCTCTCTCTCTCCCTCTCTCTCTCTCTCTCTCTAAGTTTCTCTCCACTCATGATTCATTCGGTCATTATTCTCGATTTCTAATTTTTGTCCGTGAATAACAATGTGGCCCATACGCGTGGCCTACGTGCCTGTGGCTAACTAACGACGCTTTAATTATGCTTCGTGCAGGGCGTAAACACAATTGTGGGGGCTTTTCCTTCACGATGCAAATTTTTACATTTACACGAAGACGTTGCAAGAAATGCGAGATAATTTCAATTGTCTATTAAATCGCATTGCGTATTGGTTGGATAAATTATCGAAGTAGCATTAGTATGAGCTATTTACTTTTTCCTGTCATTAAAACTTAACACGGCTAAACACGGCTTAAAAGTTCCTGCTTTTTTATTTGCACTAAAGTTAAATGTTATTAGATTGTAACGTAAGAAATAAAATGCTTTTGTGACGACTATGAAATAGTATTTAAGTAGATGGAATCATTTTTTCTTTCTGTGCAAGTGATAAATATTTACGTTATTTCACTTTTATTTTACAGTTTATTTACAGATACTCTAATAATCCATATATACATACATACATACATACATGCATACAAACATATATACATACAAATATATATTAAATTATAATAAATTATAATAAATTAATTATAATAATCAAAAATATAATATATAATAAAGAAATTATAATAAAAATAACTCATTTATGATTAATTTATGCATACTATTTTTTCAAACGATTATAGATAGTTAGATAATTGTATAATAATAAAAGTAAGAAATATTTCAAAGAGAATTATCATAACGTATAATAGCGATCTTCAAAGCAGCTTTATGTAACAAAAATTGATTATAATTGACATTAATTTATAAATTGCTTTAATTTGTATAAAATTAGAAATACGCCATATTGTATTAGGTATATTTAATTATTAAATTGTCCAAGTAATAATTTCACTCAGTTTTTTGGATATTGAGCGATAAAGTTTTTAAAATATCGGTAAAGCAATTCTAGGCTTTTTATCAGTAATAAACGAATAAAAGGTAGAGAAAAAATTAACATTTTTGGTTTTATAAATTTATTTGTTTTTATTATATAAAGTAATAAAAATTTCATTGTTAATATATTGGATACGGAATTTCAACAAATGCCATTAATGTTTTCATATAGCAGAAAGTCAGCTGAAATAACCTAGAAAATTACAGATTTAAATGAAAAATATTCGTTGAATTTCAATTACTTTCTAACAAAATAAAGAATATCCGATGAAATGACATGACAATGAAAGAGTTTTCATAAATTAAAAAGATATAATATTAATGTGTCGTTGTAAAGCATTGCAATTACTTATTATAAATACAACGGCAAAAAGGAATTTTGTCGGTTAATTTTATACAACACAATATGGTTAATTAGAAAAGTAAAGAATTTCGACTTGCGTCAGCAGCGAATGATCAAAACGTTGTAAATTGTTATGCAACACTTACTTTGATTACAATTTCAGATTCGCACACATATTACACAATTATCTAATTTTCTTGCCTCTAAACTTTAATCTCAGTTTAATTTGCATTTGACAAATCTTATATTATACAAGATATTTAAATTATTCATTTAAGACATCTACCGACTGGTAATGAATAAATTTGAAATATTAATCGATGTATAGTTAATTACTCTTTTAAAGCCTAATAATATTTTTTTCTCTCTATCATATTCATGTGCTGAATTGCCTTATCTTTTTTACGAAAATACATATTAGTATTCAAATGTAAAACAACTGGTGATTGAGATGCGAAGAGTAATTGTGTTCCATATAAATTGAAAATTGAAATATGAATTATAGTAATAAGTCTCATATAATAATATTATTGGAATAAAATGACGAAGCTTTAATATTTTAGTAGATATTAATTAATGTTTGCTTTAATTCAATGCAATTTATAATTATATATTTTGCACGTAAGCACGAACATATTCATATTTATATATTTAGAGAATAAAAAGTATAGCATAATGAATTCTTTTTATTTTACGTCTACTCTATTCGATTAATGTTTCTTCTCTCAAGCATCATATAGACAACTTGAAGTGACGGATATTTTTTTTAAAAGAAGCAGAAATTATTCATACTGACGTTTATCTTAGTAATTTAATGAAGTCAATTTAAAAAAAGTTAAGCCGCTGTTAGGTGTGCATCACTGGATAAAAATATTTTTTTGACATTCACATTTCCATTCGAAACATCCATCATTTAGTTTTAATGTTAAATGCGAGAAAATTATGAGAATGAAAAGTATTAGTCTAGTTAAATTTACCTATAACAAAAGGAATGTGATTATAAATTATTATTGTCATTGTTATTACACGTTTGCTTCCTATAATTGTAATGATTAAGAGTAAAGATTATCATGAAAATATAATTATCTGGGTAATTTATGACTATTAATAAAACATTCTGTAATATTGTTAATTTTCATTAGTAAAGTAAAAGAAAATTCTTTATACATTACAATGAATAAATATAATTTTAAGCTTTTTTTTTATAATTATAAGCGTAATATTTTATATTTTTTACATGCTGCTATAAAGCAGTGGCTTTACTTATTTATTTATTTATTTATTTATTTATTTATTTTTTATATTGTTCTTCGGTTACGAGATATTAGGTAATGAAACATTAGTTTAATACAAGAAAAAAAGAGGCGAAAATCTCGTCAAAAAGCGTTAAATGCAAAAATAAAAAATAAAATATGATAGTAACACGAGTAATAAATCGAGCGAGCAAATTTAACGTTAGACTTGACAATTACGCAACTAGCAGCGCTATTCAAGCGATATAACTCGTCGAAGGTAAGAGTGTCAATTACGACTGGACTGCATGTAAATTTCAACACAATTCAATTCGGGCAAGTGTGAATTCAATTATTTAAAATGTTGCCAAACGATGAGTGTTGGTCAACGTGTTGTTGAACTCTTACTAACAGCTACGCAAGAGCCGCGATTTATCTCGTTGTCAAAGTACTCGAGAAACCGAACGCATGACTTTTCCGAAAAACCATGCCACCATCCAGCACACGTGCACCGCGACGAAATTGCAAATTTACATCGTTTCGTGCTCCAGATGAATAAGGATGCTTAGAAGAGGAATCTTTCTCCATTGGAAGGTACCGTTACACTCGCGGCATACATCGCACTCCACGCTTTCGTATTTTCTAGCGTAACTGTTTTTTTTTATCTTTCTCTCCCGCGCGACGATTCGGTTGGTCGGTCAGTATGAATTTACCAATAACACTTTGTTGCCGATATTGAGAAGAAATTTCTAAAGTATTGCCGCGCATAACACTGGCTATCTTAATTTCGAAATTATCTTCCGACGAATCTAAGATAAAAGTTCGGAATCTCCTCCCCTCGCCCCTCCAATCATCCCAAATTGTTAAAATTGTCCGCGATACTCCGTCATCCCAACAAAATTTCATATTCTACGGATCAAACTAATTGGCCCCATAGAAGCGCACAGACTCACCACGTTCCTAACACACACACAATGACAGCTCGTCGTTAATCGGTAGCTGTGCTCACTTGCATCACAGTCCACGAAATGATGATCGCGCGCGCGCGTGTTAATCCCGTAACGAAAGTTTGGAACCACGAGGCCCCACGCGTGGGCCCATCTCATCGCCCTTTATTTTCGGGCTGAGAATCGGCTGTGTCGAGTGGCGAAACGACCGTCGTTTTCGCCGTAGGGAAGTAAAGATGACGTCGTTACGCCACTCGGCCGATACGTAACGAGTGGTCATGTTTTTAAGGGGTCGAGCCAAGAAGCGGCGCTTACTTCTCTGAGGTCGACAAAACGATATACAGCGGTTGGGGGAGGGGTGAGATGGGGTAGATGAGGGGGTAGATGGGGGGGGGGTAGAGAAGAGAAGAGAAGAGAAGAGAAGACTAATAGTGTTTTCTAAGCGGCCACTGGCTACTCTTTTGAGAGGTGTACCCGACGGTTGCCGACGGTCGACGTCCGCGACGATGCATTGCGACGACACCTTGCGACCGGAGATGCAGCGTGGCAGTTTTATTGCAGGGTGGCTGGATGGATTGGCAGGTAGGCGACCTTATTCGTAAATTGATAAGCCGTGTCCAATGACGTGCGTGGGAGAGGCTTGTCCGTGGCGTTATGGATTATTCCATGGAAGAGTCCGTGGAGGTAATTTGACCATTAATCTCCTGGGCTGCCGGGAGTGAATTAGACGGTGATCGTAGATTCTGGAGCGGTAAAACAGGATTGATTAAATTAAAATGAGAATTCAGTGCAGGCCGATACGATCTTCCCTTCACTTATATATTACATTCAAAGTATCCACTATCCTTGAGTCTTTGAATTTTTCGCATTTTTGCGATCAATAGGTAGAGCTATTGATGCACTATTCGTCGTGTATTCCAATATTACGTGTCATGCAACCATGAGAGATTGCACTTTCGATTATATAAGACAGATATCGTAGTGGAAGCATTGACTGTGCTTAATTTTCTTTTAGCGCGGAGAGTTTTTGGTTAAGGTGTTTCAATCAATCGGTTAACGTCCAAATGCTTTGGAATGATACATGCGAATATTGATTTCATAACTATAGACTCGTAGTCGTCTATTGTCTTTGGAGCGTGAGAAATTGCAAAAAACAAACAAATAAACAAAACAAAAAAAAACAAAAAACAAAAAACCAAAAAAAAAAAACAAAAAAAACAAAGAACTTTTATAAATGTCTAATGATCTTAAAGCTGAAAGTGTGTGAGACTCGACCGAGGTAGAAAATATCATATTTTTTTATGACTTTCTCTATCTCGGTTGTTTCCATCCCCGATGTGCTGCTTACGATCCTTTCGCAAGTTTAGTTTTTCCGACAAGTAAAGAAGCCCAAGCGAGCTTGTAAAATATACGCGCTATAAAATAAAATTATCAATGAACAAAAGTAGGATAAATTTAACATAAAAATCTCAAGGTCTTTTTGAAAACATTTTTTTTTTTTTTTTTTTTTTTTGCATTTCAAATTACGGTCACATTTACATGTAATAAAAAAAGCTTTTTAAGTGTTTTAAAAATTGTAAGCCAGCTATACCGACAGATAATTTAATACAATTATATTTATATGTGGATATAAAATTTGGTATAATTTAGACAGATTTATGTTCATATTATAAACCATATGGTGATTTATTGCATAATTATACCGCGTTGGCATAAATTTTTTTATGTATTTTAATATACTTGTCCCTGGATTATATTGAAATGCATCATACATTTTATTAAAAAAAATGCTATGTACTTGCATGAATTTTAATAAGGGTATTATTATTTTTCTTTCTTTTTTTTTTTTAGTATTTTTGACTTTTCAGCTGTATTAATTGAAAAGAAATCCTAACTAATGCCAAACCTCAATCTGTATTTGCTTCTAAATTTTTTTTTCACAGTTAGCTCACACACAATGCTACTTTCACTAATTACTCGCCAACTATTAATTAACATCGAAACTCACAAATAGCCAAAATTTTTCTAAAGAACTGTAAATATTTATAAATATTTTTTTAACAAAAATGCAATTGCAATTGTAAGTAAGCATTTTTACACGATCTTACTGATTTCGATCATCGGTATATGTATAATGAAACCAACGCCAACATGTAAAACCGAATTCCCCTTTACTAACAGCTCACTGTCAATAACTGTCTAAAAGGAGAAAAATTGTGTTACAAGGGCAATTGTGATTGGTTACGTAATAATCGAGAGTTCGTGCAATTCATGGTTTATTGTACGATTATGTTCGTGCTTAAATAATGAAAATAATAACGAAAATTTTTGCATTTTACTGTCAGAAGTTGTTACAACACGTTGAGCAGCCGCGTGTATTTGATTAGTAAACTAACAGATAAGATGACGAATTATTGAAAAGCTAGACAAACGGTTATGATATAAAATATGATATAAAATAGGAAACGTAAAATGGTGAACGGTAAAAGAGCGTTACATTTTTATCGGATGATCGACTTCACCCAAACACTCATTTAAATTCGATTTTTAATTCAACTTTACACGTGGTCACGAGAACACGCGCTACAGTTAAATTGTCTACAAATTGTACGATCAGCATGATTTCACTGTAGGTTTAGAGATCCCCAAGCATATTACTTTGAATAAAATTCCAAAAGTTGATCGACCGAATTCGCTCGAACAACGTAGGCTTGAATTAAATAAGTATTGAACACAATCCTCTGTAAGACTGGGGAACTAATGGATTTTTAATCTCTCTCCAGATGTATCATTATAACTTGGTAACTTGGGTTATTTGGGATGGAACTTTTCATACAAACTTTTCGATTTATCTCGACTGTTGATTACAGTTATTTTTACTTCGACTTGGATTACTCATTTACATCTCGTCTAGAACGAAGCCTAAAGGAGAAATTAAACGACATATTATTTAATTCGAATATATTAATTTATATATTTAATTAATGCATAAATATAATGTAATATATTCCTTATGGCAATCATTAGCTATTTATTTCTCAATAACATTAGTCGCTAATAAGAATATTAAAATATTTCTACCATTGTGGTGAATATTTCATTAAATCGTAAAAGTCATGAACTTTATTATTCTTAACCCAAACAATGACGGCTTTTTTTTTAGTTAACCACTAATGAATTTAATAGAGACCATAATCTAACTTTAGTATAAGAAAAATGAATAAAAATACCGAGTTTTATTTGTTGATAATTGCCGGTTTAAAGTAAAAAAATGAAAATAATGTTTGCCTATTTTAGATACCTACAAAAAAAAAAAAAAAAAAATTATTGACATTATGTGAATTATCTCATTGACTATCGTAACATTCACGTTATCGATTTTATAATTCTGGAAAAACGATTCTAAATATCCTTGAAATATTTTTAGAAGTTTTAAGTTAAAAACATATAAAATTGAAGAGTAAATTTTTCACTTTAGTATATTTTTATTGAAATTTGTGATGATATTTGTTTTCCGTTTAGAACGCCGTTTAATTTATTCCTTTTATGATATTTATAAGGCTTTATAATAAAAACCTAATTTTTACATATTTTTTCAAGATTCTGGAAGTTCATATATTTTACAACCTCGAGTTTATTACTAAATTTAATAATCCATGTATTATATTATTTGCAATTATTAAAAATATTTTAAAACATTATAAAACTTTATCGATTCTACCTATTAAGTGAAGTATTATTTGTTTGAAGTAATATTTGTTACAAATTTTTGAAATTTTATATTATACATTATTTATAGATAATTTATTATAAAATAATTCGGAATGATATTTTTTTTATTTTTTGGATCTCGAAACGAGTGGAATTAGTATGACATAATGTCATATCACATAACCTCGTGAAAGAGCAGAAAATGATGTTGTACAATTTCATGTTTTGCTATTTTAATACATTAATTATAAAGTGCATTCGATAGTTTTAAGTAGTATTGGTTATATATGTGTGTGTATATATATATATATATATATATATAGTTTTTAAATTCAACAAGTTACGGAAGCAATTGAATAATGCAGGTATGTTAAATATTTTTCAAGTGGAACTAATAAACGTTAATTTACTAAGTTAATAAATAATGTACGTATAACAATAATGATAATATTTGTATTATAATAAAATTGATCAAATTCAGGGATCATTAAATTTATTACTTGAGAGCGACGCGCGCTACTGCGTGTGTATGTGCATGCATGCGGGTATGCGTGCGCGGTATAGAAACTTTGCACCAATTTCTAAAACCGGTTTCAACAGTTTCATTTTATTCAATATGAAATCAGTATTTTCGCAATTATATATATTATCCAAACAATTTATGATACTTTACGATAATGTTTACTATTATCCTGACATAGTATTAGTTGCATTTAAGGTTAATAAATAATTGTAAATCAATGAAACGCATTAGGCTTGAATTTTGATATTTCTTTTTTTTTTTTTTTTTTTTTTTTTTTTTTTTTTTTTTAGAGGTGCTTTTTACGTATGTACGTATTGCGAAAAATACAGTGTTTAATCATTCTTGATAAGTCGTATGTTAAAGATTTTTTAAATTTTTTAACGAGTAATAAAACCCGTCTTGCTGCAAATAGGTTTCAATAAAACTACTGATATTCTCCGTTCGTTGTTTAACGATCCAAACTTACGCTCACTATTATTAAGACCGTTTAAATTGATCATTAAAATAGCATCATATTGAATTGAAATGATTAATCAGGCGTCGCGAAGGAATCGTCGGGAGGGCAAAGCACACGATTTATCGCAGGCCTCGTAACCAGTCTCTACGCAAAATAAGCGTTAATACAAACGCGCGCGAGATACCACCATAAATTAACATCCGCGGCTATATAAATAACATTGTGGAATTTGCTCTGTTATTCGCTACAATACTCGCAAGCTTTTTTCATATGTGCGAGAGAACATTAAAGGCATTGCGCAGACGAAGCGACAGTAAAGCGTCGAGTGACAACAAATCAGTGTTATAAATAAATATCTTTCCAGCGTCAAAATACCTTATTTTTCCGTGGATGTGGCAAACACGTAAACAGCGCCTAAGTGCCAAACGCGGATGGAGCAAGGTATTTCTACACTAGGGATAATAGTTTCCACTCGCGGGTTTAAAAACATGTGGACACACTCGGATCGTTTATGATCGCGTCCACGAGACGAGACTTGGTCAGGCCTTTCTTTACAAATGCCGCTCGTATTTTCAAAATATTTTCCACTCGACTGAAATAAGATTCACCCCGATGTTTCGATGATTTAGTAGCCAATCGAAAGTTTCGAGTGTTGTTTTCTAAAATTGATTATAATTTTTCCGGCATGTCTTATCGTTTATTACTTCTAGTTATTTCGTCGACCATTTACTTATAAAATCAATACGAATGCGAGTGTCGCCAGTTATCGCCCCTTACAGTCTCTCTCTCTCTCTCTCTACCTCTACCTCTCTCTCTCTACCTCTACCTCTCTTCCTCTCTCTTTCAAAAGTATCTTTTATTGCGACTTATTGCGGCAGTCGAACGAAATGAATCTCGTTTCATTCAAGATCTTCAAGTCGTAAATTAGATTATTTTACCTTCTAGATGTGATAAAATTTGCAAAGATCAAGACAGCCGTGAAGCTTAGCATAATTTATAGGCGTCGATAAGCCTAACCTTGAACGTTGAATATATCTCTTTCGAGCCATCTTCCGAAAAGAAGCCAAATTTTTAAATCGCATTATATTCAAAATGCATTCAGTTTTGTCCGTGTAAATTCTAAGACGTTTATTTATTTATTCCCCGAGATCAGCTACGACAGTATGGAATAAACGACAAAGGCCAACAGCACACGACCGTATCGTTAAACGTTTAAGCGTCGATTTTCGTCGGGACATCGCGAAAATCATTTGCTCGTGTCTTATGCACGCGTCAGCGTAACGTAACGAAAATCCTTGCGATTCGGCAACATTGTGCACGCGCTTGTGAAGCGTGCGAATAGTTTGCAAGCGACCGAGAGAAGATAAGGCAAATATCCTACCCCATCTGTGCTGCCGCTACTTGGAATTTTCTAACATCCAGGAGTCTTGGCGCAAATTGTAGGGCAATTTTATTTTTAATAAGCTCGAGAGAATTTTTAACGAGGGGCACTTTTACCGGCCTTTTATCCGGATGTTTGAGCAAACTCGATGTAGTCGCATGTCCTACTTACTTCACTCCACTCCACACACACACACACACGCACACACACACGCGCACACAAAACCTCCCTCAACGGCCGCTCCACCCCTCTGTTCACATTGTAATAGTGGCTGTGTAGATCAAATGTCATTTGGTTACAAGTGACGAGGTTACGTTTACGTTTACGGGGATGAAAGGGCAGGCGTATTTCGTTCAGGTAAATCGCACAGTTTTTTTTTTTTTTTTTTTTTTTTTTTTTTCAAAAAGTTCGTGCACTCGTTACTTAATAGATCACCGGAATTGTGGCGATATTCCTGGATAATATTATATGTTCGTTAATGGGAGTTTTGCATTCGACATTAAATTTAATGAATGCTGTCTTGTTATATTGCTCTTGCCAATTGACTCGGTCAAGTGGAATGCAATTCATAGACTTTGGCTTTCTAGTAATGAGATATTGAGTAGCTAAGTTTTTCTAATTTTTATTATTTTATTTCTCTTTATGTTCTTCGATATTTTGCTCAATTAATAAATGGCGGGGGAGTTAAATTTTATGTTAAATTTTTCTTATTGTCTTTTTATAAAACAAAATATTACGGTCGAATGTGTAGGTGTACACAATTTTTTGTAATTTGACTAAATAATTGCGTCAGTAAGCAGCCTTGACGATGAGTCTAAACGTCCAACAATCCAATCGTAATATTATATTTCATTCCAAGTCCTTTTTGTTATTTTCGTAGAGAAATGAAATTAATGTTGGTGATTCAGCCGAGTTATTACTTTATCATTCCGTTATCTCGGCCTAAATGACAAATAAGAGAAAATTATTTGTATTTCACTTAGAAGTGTATTCAAAAGATTTTTAATGTAAATGTTTCTGGTTTTATATGTACACATTTTTATATCGACTCTACCAATGCAAAACACCGTTTACAGTCGTACATTAAAAAAAAAAAAAAACAAAAATAAAAACAAAAAACATAAAAAAGAAGCTAATTATTTATCAATACGGCCATTGATTTTTGAACACTTAATATTGAAAAAAATGTTTAGCCAACGTTTCTGTTATATTCGTATGTTCATTCAAATAACATATACCAGACTTCCACACTTTGGCACTTTCAAATTCTTTTCAATGCTCACGTAAAAAACTTTTGTATTTGAACTTAAAATAATGTTACTCCTTAAAACACGTACAATAGCGTTTTTACTCAAACTGTTGTCAAGAAATAAAATAGAAACTTGAATGCAAATTAATTATTGCATCAGCTTGAGCGGTATTTCGGCACGTAATATATTTTTTAGGAAAATTAAAGAAAGCCCGAGCGGAGTGACGTAAATACGAGGACCAACAAAGAACAATGCAAATTTCTCTCAATGTAACTCCATATAAAACCTTAATGACTATTGCGCGAGGGTCCGTTTCCTCCGAACGAATTACTTAATATATGCACGGACTTGGTCCTTCCTGTATGTTAGGCTTCATTAGTATGCCATTTGCACATTTTGTCTACATGTACTTTTAATTTCAATGGTCCGTCTCTTGTTGACGGCTTAATATACATATATGAGGACACAAACACTTACGCGAACATACGCACACGTAGTAACGCACACACACGAACACGCGCGCGCGCGCGCGCGATGAACTAATGCAAACTTTGCCTTCGTCATTGCTTTTTTATGTCATCTTTATGTTTTATTTCTCTTTACTAAGACACATTTTACCCGAACAAATTTCCATAGCTTTCATATTTATATTTTTACGCTATCGTACATTCTTACCATTTCATTTTTCCCTTGCAACTATTTTATGTTTTAAACTATTTTTTTTTTTTTTTTTGCTTTTTTGTTTGTCAAGGTCATTTATATTCTGTACATTGAGAAAATAAATTCATAACGTACGTAAGATGAAAAATTAAATTATTATTTGTACAAATTTTAATAATTAAAGGTGATATGTACAAACTACTACTTTACAGACTTTGCACTCTATTAATAAATCATATTACACAAACATCGTTGTATTGAAAAGTTGCGAGTTCGCTAGGTTTTTAATTAAAATAATTTAGTTAAGTAATAATAAAATAAAAGATGATAACATGATATGGCATTAGAAGTATGAATAATATGTAAAAAGTCTTATGTACTTTGCAAGGATTTTCAAAAAATAAAGACTAGTATGGAAAAACCACTAGAATATATTATTGAAAAGACTATAAAATACAAGAGACGGGAAAAAGCTTTTCTTTCTCTTAGTCATATTGTTATCTACGCTCAGTGTCGATTTATGTTATTAATATAAAAAAAAATTTTATTTCAATTATTTATAAATGTAGCATTGTTAACATTAAATAATTATCAACTATACTATTCTTTTATTATTTTTTTTTAATAATATACAATAATACTGCCGGTGTATTCAATAAGTCTCAATTGTTATTAAGTCAAAACTTGAATAAAGGAAAAGTTGCTCTTTCGTCGAGAGAGTTATCATTTTGTAAATATTTATTGCGTATGCATATATGTAATTTGTACAAAGGTGAACAAAATTTTGCTGCAATTTATAGCTACGTACAATACAAATTTTAAAGTTTTTATAAACTTTCGCATAAAGAATTATTGTCCCATAGCTTTTATTTATTACTTATTAATGCAGTAATATCATACATTTACATAAATCAGGGCAGATAGATCTATTCGAAGAGATGGAAGGAGATATATTAGAAGAAAAGAAAAAGTGAAAGCGAGTATACAGAAATACGGAAACTTAGTATTTATCTTATTGCGGAAACAAAAGCTAAATTCGTAAAGTTTATATACCATAATTGAACCTTATAAATTTAAAGAAGTCCGTGTAAATAATAATTAGTTCTTCTTTTTTTTTTTATGTTAAATATCTTTTCTTATGTATGTTAAGCAAAGCATTCAGAGATAATTAATAGAGCCAATAACAAGGGATATGTATAACGAAAAACGAATTACAAACTTCGATTTAGCCAATTGCAAGTTATGAAATGTTTATTCAATGAAAAGCTTAATGTAATAATTAATTCTAAAGAGAATTAATGTGTATTAAGATTTTTGCGCTTCCGTATTTTGAATTGCAACAAAGCATTGCATCATCTAAAAATATTCCATTGGGTAATTCACGAAACAATTCACGAAAAATTCATACAAATATGACAGAACAGATTTTATAAGATTATTAACAAGTATATACCATTTAATCAGAGGTATGATACTTGATATTATTGGCAAAATATCAGAATCCGCAGACAATACATATTCACGGAAATGATTTGAATTATTATTATGGTTACACGTGTTTGGCGCAACAAATATAATATCCCTGTGGAATGCACTCGAGCTCGGTAATTTATAAGCAAATAAACTCTTACGTTATTTCTCTGCATAAATATTGAAGAGATATTTTTAATAAGTTTTCTTTACACATTGACCACTCAATGTATTGTCATTATTTAGAATGTACTGTAATCTATAACAACTACGTCATAATGTAAGCGAGTACATTATGGCTTAATCGGACAATATATATATATATATATATATATATATATTTATATATGTTGATAATGTGTGTTTTAACGCTCCAGTAGTAACTTTTGCCATTTGTTCAACGATGATAATTTGTTGGTACATTTATTTTTTTACGATTTACACATTTTGATGTTTATCGCGCCTGTAAATATCTTTTTTCTATTAGCATACTAGTGCATTCAATTTTATCGAACGTAAAATCATTTAATGCTAAATGTATAACGATGTATTGATAAAGGACAAATTTAATCACAGGTGCATTGTTTCAAAACATTTTTCCAGAAAACGAACTCCATTCATAATTAGTACAAAGCACACCTTGAACACTATTTTATTATTAATTCAGCAGTAATATATCGAACGAAACTGTAAAAGTTTACAACCGCGAAAAATACGTATAAAAATTGATTTACAAATATATTACGACGAAGGCAATGCCGCTGGTAAGAAAAAATAAAATCGAATATTCGAGGCAATTCCGTTGTTGACAAAAATTGACTTTATACTTTTGATTTTTTTTTCACAATGATTTTACTGCATCACTTTCAGTTTATGTAAAAATATCGCAAAATCGGGATTCTGTTAAATATTAATAATTATTTATCGTTGACATTAACTTGCACGGATTCATTTGGAATTTCATTGCGCGACTCGATGTATAACAAAATATTTGCTGCTTCTTCGTTCTGAAATACTCACCGAGCCATCGCTGATGTCGATTTTACGCGATACTACACACGTTTCGGCCTCTACTTACATTCCCGAAACTTTGAAACATTAATTTTTCACGGTCAGTATTAAGAAGTAGAACTTAACGAATAACGATTCGACGAAGAATGCCGCACACGTGTAAGCCTAAGTAACAAAGCTGAATAACGATAAACAAGCGCGTTCACGTGATATTGTCATTTTTAGAAATTGAGCGTTCGAATTATCCGCCATTATCCGCATAATAAACCAAAAATACGATGCACGAAACGAGGGTCACTTCAACGATATTTCATATAAATAGGGCATTAAATTTATAAATAGATACCGTAGTACGGTTTGGGAGATGCTGGAGGAGCATCGAATGTATTAGTTATGGCCTCGATCCGGTGATTTATTTATTATTATATAAATTATACTTATATATATATATGTGTGTGTGTGTGTGTGTGTGTGTGTGTGTGTGTGTAATTTGTTAACGGATAGCGGGCGGCGGCTCCGCTCGATTCGCCCATCCTTTAGCGATCATTTTCTCGATAAATTTCACTAGCATGGGGATTAATTGACCACGAGCGACCTGGCGGGTGGGTGGGTGTATGTGTGCGTGCGCGTGAGCGCGTGTGGGCGCGCGCGTGTACGTCTGCGTACATATGGAGAGAGAGAGAGAGAGAGAGAGAGAGAGAGAGCAAGTCTCGTCATCGGCGCGCATTGTTCGTTTTGACGCATGTACATGCATGCGAGCCTCGGCCCTCAACGGAGACGGTCCCACTATCCTTGGCCTCCATATCGGCCTTCTTATGGTAAAGCTCCTTTGCGTCTGCGCCTTGCGTCTCATTCATTTTTTTTACTCGCCGCTGCTTTTCTTTTTTTTTTTACGCGTTCCCCTCATTTAGCGGTCCATTATCGACTCGGCTCGGCTCGGCTCGGCTCGCGGTTCTGTATAAGCGATTAATCCTGCCCCAACTTTTTTACTCCTAGTGTTCAATGAAATGCCAGGACGTGGGTAATTTTTGTCCGTCAACGTCACGAGCCCTGGCTTATCGGGGTCGGATTTTCATAATTATTTTTTAATCGTTCTTATAACGAATCGTGCATAAAAGATTCTTGATCTTTCGCACGAAACACCTCGCACGATAGGCCGATCATTCCGCATTGGACTCTGGCTCAAGATTTTACATCATTAATTATGTATGAAAATTGGATTCGCATAATTTATTCCATCACAATGATTCGAGACTAAATGCCGATTATATTAAAGATGCTTTATAAATTCCCTCTCCACCGTTTATGAGTCTTGTTCAAAATAATTATATATTTGATGGGAACGTTGGGGTGAGGGGGCCAAGGGGAGCTGGATGTCCGGTATAATTAACGATCGTTAAAACGTATATATATATTATGCTCCGTAAAGTCGTAAACATTTTGTTTAGAGTCCGCGATTGTCTCGCATTCGCGTATGCCCCGCGAGGTATTAATCTTTATTATGAAATCAAGTATTTGCAAGTATGATGTCAATGTCTCGGTAAGTGTCGTTATCGTACTTCACGAAAATGAAAAAGGAAAAAGGCAACGGCACGCAATAAAATGCAATAAAACGCAATGATGGCGATAAAACAAGGTGTTAATAAAATTTTTGATTTCTCGCCGGTTCTCTGTCCTCCAATCGACAAGGTCGGGATCGAGCTTGGATCGCCGCAAAAATCGAGACGTGTCATGGCCGTCGCAGCCCGCTTAAGGACATTCTCAGACAGTGGCTAACCCGCGGAGACAATTAATGTACGTACGCGATTATTGTGGCTGCTGATACCTTAAGATTTATTTATCGCGGTCAGGCCCGTTTCCTAGCGACAATCCCAAGTTAAAAGAAAGAATTAGAAAAGAAGGAGCGACGCTGCGTGGGAACAATTAAGCGGCGGGATGAATTTATCCGTTTGTTCATTCATGCCGCGGCAAATATCGTTATTCGTTCCATGCTCGCACGGGCCTTAAATGAGGGGGGGGGGGGGGGGGGGGGGGGGGGGGGGGAGGGGGGTCGTTGCCAGTTGAAGCAAAATAGAAAATCAATGTGTCGATTTCGTAGACTATTTGGCGTACTACGGCCGTAATGTCGAATAGAAAGAAACGCGACTTTCAAGCGCTGATCTATAGCCACGACGACTCGTTTTTCAATTTCGAAATCTTCATTCGTCTCACCCCAAGGCTAATGTGTTAATCGTAAGTCAATAAATCATTATCTAACAGTCCAATTTCTCGATCGACAAGTTTGTTAAATCGGTGCTTTAAAGTCAATGCATTTTTAATTTATGAAAGCTCTTCTATAATATCCTTTTAAGAGCGACAGTGGCGATAAATTTAACGTACGTTACACGAAGAATAAAAACAATCGACATTTTCCTTTTATCTTCTTCTTCTTCTTCTTCTTCTTCTTCTTCTTCTTCTTCTTCTTCTTCTTCTTATCCTTTCGCATATATATATATGCGTCCTTCTACATCGGCTTTAAAAACGATCGCTCTGCTAATTAGCGCACTCGAAAGAATCCATACGATGCCATTATTGCATATAATAACGATCGGAGAAGCGAATGCTCGCGTGCGTGCGTACTTGGACAGTCTCGAAAACTTTCCGATGCAAAGTAATAATACGAATGCAGGAGGAGAAGGAGGGGCAGGAGGAGGTGGATTTAAAGTAGACTTCCGTGCGCATTAATTAAATGACTAATGGCGAGAGCGCGGGCGAGCGGCTTGGTGGGTGGACGGTGGCGGCGGGGAGGGTCGATTTGGCGATTCGCGAGAATGCCCACGATACGCGAACGAGCCAATTGTTCTTGACAACCGACTCGAGATCAGATTCTTCCGCGCGCTTGATTTAAAGCTGCCCGTCTACGTGTGTGCGTGTGTGCGCGCGCTTGGACGATAGGAGTCGACCCCGAGGTCGGCAGCTGGCGATAATCAAGGCCACCGGGAGCAACGCCGTCGAGCCCCGTACTCGCGATTTTTCACTTTTGTCCTCGTCCATCCGCAGCCTCTTTTGCGCCCGAGCCACGAGGTCCTCACCTCGCAGCCCCCACCCATCTCCTCGTTGACCACCAACGGCCCCTCTTCGACGCGGCGCTCGAGAACGCTCGATACTTTATTTATAATGCGCGTGAAACAGCATGATTTCGGATTTCGACCATGAAACGTGGCGCGCGGTACTTAAATACCTTAATAAACAAGGTCGTAGTCGCTTGTAAAGGATTTTCGAAAAGTCAAGTTTGGCTGGGAGCGCACGCCGTATGACGACTATAGAGTAGTGGGAGACAAATCGTACACGACAATTCTATTTCGTGCTTCTTTTTTCCCGTCGCTTTTCATTGTGACGCAATTATTCTGCGTTATTCTGGGTCACGTATTGGCTCGGTCGAGTCCTTAAGAAAATTTTTGGAAACATAAATAATAATATTGTGTAGCCGAGCCACGGCGCGCACTTGCGTCACATTCGAGCACGATTTCTTCCTCCGACTCGCTTCGGAATAATGTTCGCAGGTTGCTCGATCGAGCCACTCATAATTGTCGATCCTTAATTCGACAATGCTATTGCGAATGATCGATCTTGGTGTAAGGCTAAATCATTGCTAATGATTTGGCTCTGAATAAAATAGCATGAACGTTTTTCTATTGATTCCCAATTGAATTCCGTAATGGCCAGTGACGCTTCAACGCAATGAATAGTTAATGGTCGATCGATTATTAATAATACCATAATTACGGGCTAAGTAAGTAAGTTATCTATCTTTCTCCTCACGTCCCTTCTCATATACCTCTCTCTGGCTTTTTAATTATTAATGAGTTATTATATCAGTTGGTTAAAAATAGTTGTTAAAAATGTGGATTTTTGGTGGAAAGCTTATTTTATGGTGGAAAGATAAACACAATGAAATAATTATTATGCATTAATTTTGTTATTCGTTCATTCGCTGGTAATTAGCGTCGTTCAATTTTTATTCCATACGTATTTCTTGACCCAGATATTTTTATTCAATTATATCATTGTGTATCATTTTGCACTTGTTGTTACTTAACCGATGTGTTATTCGCATCGACTTGCAAACTTTCATCGTATTGGAAGTAAATGTAACAGGAATTACATTTTATGAAAGATTTTCGATAGTTATTATTAGCGTGTGCCGTGTACGTCTATTTATTAGAAACGAAGCGATTGTACATGTAAGAAATTATTAGTAAACCGTTATAAACGTAGGGTAGATTGTACGATACTTGCAATCGCTCTTCATAAACGTAATATTAATTTTCGCTCATCTTGAACAAACGACGAGCGATCTTGCGGTTTTGTATTTTTTGTATTTTCGTGTTTGGCTTAGATAAAAACGTTCGAGCAGTTTCGTATTGTTGGTGCAAGTACGTTTTAGGTAATTTTTAAAGAATACAAGGCCTCTTGACCTAGAAAGTATTTTAAAACTCGATGCACCTGTGTGAGTGCGCCCACGCGACCGAGCGAGTGTATGCGTGCACGTACGTATACTGGTTTGCCCGAATATTTAATAAATAATCGTATATAGTTTCGTGCCGATACAAAGTCGGTAGAAAATTTTGACGCATACGAAATAATCAAGCTGATAAGTACAGTATCGGATGATTTAAATGATAATCCCCCTCCCCCGCAGACGAGACGCATCTCTTAATAATGAGAGAGAGAGAGAGAGAGAAGCTCAAATGGTAGGTGGACGGTCAAAGCAGCACTCTGTACCATTAGAGTCGCGTTGCACGCAATAAAACAAAAAACAAAAAAGAAAACTAAAAGAGTTCTGGAGACGAGGTAAAGCGAGTGAAGATTCGCGGGGGCCAATTCTCGTGGCGCATTGACGCAATAGCGCGGGCCCGAGACTACAACCGCGATTCGCTTACGCAATTGG
The DNA here is from genome assembly GCF_000503995.2 of Ceratosolen solmsi marchali. Classification (NCBI taxonomy): domain Eukaryota; kingdom Metazoa; phylum Arthropoda; class Insecta; order Hymenoptera; family Agaonidae; genus Ceratosolen; species Ceratosolen solmsi. The sequence goes on along the minus strand of NW_011948425.1, from coordinate 5,759,379 downwards.
ATTTGATAATCAGTGAGGTTAGACGAGATATGTATACATATGTTTTAAGTGCGTGTGCGCATACATACGCATTAGCCGTCTGTTTGGGCGCTCGGCCTGCCTCGCCGTCGTGGTTTATGTCTGTCCTCAACGCCTTTTTTCCCCCTTCTCTCCTAGCCCCTGTGTGTCGTCATTAGCGTATGCAACAACTGTTTTAACGTTCCATATTTGTTTTATATTTACTCGGTTTTACCTCGAGATGATGTCTTTTTAAACGCAGTAAAGATAATAGCGCCGTAAGCCGGCAGAATTTCATTCTCAACTTTTGTATCTGCCACGTTATTGGCTTATGAGATACCATCGATCGCCATACTTACTCCCTCCCGCTCCCGTCCTCACCGCCGATTCATTCCTAATGCAAGAGTATGTTTGTAAGTGTACCGGGAGCTCGTGAGCCGCGTTCTTTCTCTGCATCGGCTAGACTTTTGTGCAGTGCACTCAACGAGCCTTTCACCGGGCAACACAGCATCTCGGCTGTTGGGCTCTCGGTTTCCTTATGACTGGGCCGAGCCTCTCGTATCGAGTGGCTCTACTTAGGCGTTGCTGGTCGCAATTTTTCTCGAGTATTCGATTTTATTTCTTCTTTTCCGCTGCATAGTGTAACGAGCGAACGCACACGCCGACATCCAATTACGCCCTGTGAGCACGAGTTAATGATATTCGTCGATAAATGCAATACGAATGCCATCGATTTTTTACTTCCGTCGCATTATCGCGCACATAGATGTCATTAAATTGGAGAGAGATTTCAATGAATATCGATCGTAAAATTAAAAGTAATAGAAGGAGTATGCATGTTGAAGATGCTTGGAGTTTGCGCAACAGTATTAAAGGCATAATATTTGCTGCTTTATCGAACTGGCTTTATAAATTAAAAGCCAGTTGTTTAATGAAATTCCATTATGTAGCGATAAGAGCCAAGAGAAATTGTTTAAATATTTAAAGAGTTTACGCTAACGTCGAGCAATTATGCTTTAATAATGTATTTGTTTCTAAAATTAATATATTAATCCATAATCATGTTGAACGATATATTGTATATTTCGATGCTTGATAGAAAAAATGGTATCCACAATCTGATTAAATAGCGCAATTTATTTAAATGAAGAATTATTATCTCATATGCGTATTACTAAAATTTTGATTTTTCATGCTAATAGAATTTTAAAGTACCGTTGAGAAGAGTTTAATTATTGGATTCGGATATTTGAAATAACTTAATGTGCTTTCTACATCTTTTATTTACAATTCAAAAGTTGTGCTCTATCAAATATAATTATATTTTATGTATATTTGTATTTGTATATTATTTTATATTATTATTTTATATTATTATTATTTTTGTATTTTTCATTGTCCTTTTATAATCTTTTATATGCTTTCTATTAGAGAATCTTGCATATTATATTGATGATAATCGTACGGGGTATAACACTAAAGTATTTTTTTGCAATTGTGCGGGACAATATATTGAAAAAAGACCACATTTGCATTTTTACTTACAAGAAATTATTTATAAACGTTATTTTGAAATTACAAAAAAAAAAAAAAAAAAAAAAACAAAAAAAAAATTAAAATAATAATAAAGTAATAATTTGCATTGTATTTGTTGCATCAAAAAAAATATTTGCAACACATATTTAAAGGTATATTTTCAGTCATGATTAAAATGATAAAAACAATAAACAAAAAAAAACAAAAAAACTTGAACTTCCAAAACTGTATGCTCGATACATTTAAACACATCCAATAATAATAATGATAATTACATTTAATTAAATAATTGAAAAATACATTGCAGCCTCAATGCCATTGGAATATGTGATGTTCGTTCGTACGAGTCGACATTTCAATAAATATTATGATAAAACATTGAAAATTCTTATTCAATCTATTTAAAATATTATTTTTTATCGGAAACAATAAGCCAGCATAAATGCACAATAAACATATAAGAATAATCCTTTGCCTCAATTATGAAAAATATGTTTCTTTCAATCGAAATGGAAACAGCGTTTTTCATATTATTATTCACGCGTTATCAGCAACGATTAACGTCACTTTAAAGTCAAAATAAATTTTACCCAAGTATACTTTGACATTTCATATAAAATGCTTCACAATTCTCTAAATTATTATCCCAGATAATACTTTACGGATAATATAACTTTACGGCGATTACAATCCTTTTATTCTAAAGAATGAAACACGATTCGTAATAACGAAACTATTATTTTTTTTTTTTTTTAGCGCGCTATTTCTGTGCGATATGCAACGCAATGAAAGTCACGCAAACGCTGTTTGACGCTACGCATACGTAAGCGTATTAATAATTATGTATCTTTTCCGATCCTATACTCATTGCTGACAAAAGTGATAAATGCAAGATAAAAGAAAAAGATTTTCTAAGTAAAATGAAAGGCATGTAATTTAAGGAGAGTTTTTCTTCTTGTAAAAATCAATACTAAAGCGCATTTAATCGAACAATTATTTTCACATTATAGAGATATTATAAATTTGATTGATCGTTTAATTGTGTATAGATAGCTTTAAGAGGTGCCAGTTAATGTAAGACGAGATTTTTTTGTATTAGAAAGTTTCACGAATAGTTAAATTCGGAGATTTTAATGAATATAGAATATTTAATTAAGATGAGTATAAAATTAAAAATAAATAACATAACAAGAGCTTCGAAAATTAGTTATTAAATACCCCATTTACAATTATTATATATATTCATATAAAACGGAATACATTTATATATTGTATTTATGTTAGAGCACATGTTATTATTAGTACTTACAGTATAATAAAATTTGGAGTTAATTTTTCTTATCGCAATACAGCATGTGTGTTACAATGAGTAAAGAATAAATTTCGTCGATTTCAAATTAACCATTTAATTGTGAGAATTGCAGTAACGGCAGATTGAAAATAAGTATAATATTAGAACTATGGTACGTCAGTTGAAGATTTTTCTGTCATTTTCGTGTATAAAATGTACTTTCAAGGTGTACGGTATAATATAAATGAATTCAATATATATACGTGTGTGTGTGTGTGTGTGTGTGCGCGCGCGCGCGCGCACACACAACTTGTAAATTTACTGCTGAGGCGATAAATATAAATTTATATATATATATATAGAAATTAAGTTCACCAAAACCTGGGTTTTACAAAATTTCACGTAAAACCATGCAGAGAATGTTAACTTTGATCTCATTTTGGTGGTTTGATATGGGGCCAAATGAAAAGCATTTGATAGAGTAAAAGTAGGGGAGATCTTTTTTTTTTTTTTTGTTAAACCATCGTCTTCAGAAGTATACACTCGCATTAAGTATTCCCTTTAATTAATAAATCCAGCAATCCGTAAGGACACTTTATATCTTTGGAAAAAATGAGCATGCCCATTAAAGATCAAGAATGAACATTAAAATTCTATAGGAATGGCGCGGACTATCAAGATCCGTTTATTTTTATTTTTTTTTTTTTTTTTATGCAAAAAGTTTTATAAAGATTCGCTCACTTCGCCTTCGAAATAACTTCCCACCTCTAAAGCACCCGCATTTGGTAAGTAGATTATACCTAGGTTCCATCGCCCACAATATTGACTCCTTTTCTCCTTTCAGAACATCATCTTTTGCAACTTGGGTCGTTAATTTAATTATGTATAACCGTTACATTCATTGGATATGTATTGAGTAAATGTGTGTTACGAAATAAATTGCGTGTAGCATTTGATTTTAGATTTTTCGATAACGTTAAATTTTTATTGAAATTCGCATTTAAATTTACACCGATGACCTATTGATGAATAAACAATTCGAATTATTGTTTGGATATAAAAAATACGTTTTATTCTATGAAACGTACGATTATTATTGTCGGCTATCATTTCCAAGAGAGCATTTATAATTAATTCATCGGCGATTCTATAATCTATCGCTGCTAATAACTTCAACTTTTCAGTTGCGACTTATCAATCGACCGACAAGAATAGATCATGTTTTTAAGATAGCAATAAAAATATTTAATAGCTCAGCTTTCAAATCTTTTATTTAATTAAATAATGAAAAGAGCCTGAATTAATAACGAATTCTTCCTACAAATAGCCTTTGATCTAAATGATTGCGAATTGCGATACGTATGGTCAAAATAGGATAATAATAATTATTCACTCACTTGGATGATTACTAATACCTTTCTTCTTTTATCTTTCATCTTATTTAATTTTAAAAATACATTATAAATCTTGTCCTCGTTCACGAGGCTACAGTTTTATTTTGAAACGCCGAGCCTTTAGTCATTATTCAATGAAAACTATATTGAATAAATGGCTTAGCAATAAATAAATAACTAATTAAATGTATAAAAATGTATAAAGAATATTTCAACTGGTTAATGTAGTCCTCTGTTATTTCAACGAATTGAGTGTCGTAAAGATTAATTGTTAAAAGACTAAATTATTACGCTCACTATTTTGCAATAAAATAACATATTAAAAGCGTATTGCTTAAATCGTTGAATTCAAGTCTTTCACATATTTTTATATGCAAACTTCTCTTTTATCTCTCTCTCTCTCTCTCTCTCTCTCTCTCTCTCTCTCTCTCTGTGTGTTAACACTGTTTTTAAAAAATTCGTAGAACGTGCATAACAATTGTTATGAGAGAATACGATCGAGAAAATCAATCCAAACGCGTACAATATGTTATGAATCGTGAAATTACGCGCTTTTGACAATACGAAAGCCAAAAAGAAGAAAGGCTTATAAAATGATTCCAAATTCGTCGTAGTATGTAAAGTTGAAAACTAACTTGATATTATGGACGCTATGTGCTAATATTAATATAAAGTTGATGCGATTTATAAGCGATGCGTGCATCTTGCAATAATTCATTGGTGTACAAAAATTAAAGGATATATGTACTTTAATGTAATGGGAAATATCCTTGAGTTTCATCGCCAACTTATGGCTATCACAACCTAAAGTGGATCAGAAAAAATGAACACAATTTTCATAGCGCGTAGACTTTTGTCGAGCAGAAATTGGGAATTTTATAATTTTCATGACGAAATATAGCCAGATCCAAATGATAATTGCGTGCGTTTACCCTCCTCAATATGTTTGTGATTTGAGCCAAAGTTTCAGCATTCGGTCCGCATGTACGCAGAATAATAATGAATCTTTTGAACATTTTCCAAGCTCATTCTCCCACGCTTTATCACTGCTTACACAGGGATCTTTTATCAATATTCTTTTACCTACTATACATAATATAATAATTTGCACTGATTCTTTTTCTTTTATTACATCAAACTAGCGTCAAATATAAAAAGAATAACAATATCAATAATTTATAATTATTTTTTATATGCCGCTTATGTCGATTGCTTGTTCTCTAGTAGTCTCTCGAGTGAGAGAGAGAGTGAGAGAGAGAGAGAGAGAGAGAGAGAGAGAGAGAGAGAGAGAGAGGGAGAGCATAACATTAAGGAGGATACAATTGAGGTTTTAGGCGATATGGGGCATCTTATCCAAGTCTTGGGGCACGAAAATTTGCCTCGGCAGCCACTAAATTGAAACCAAACGATGAATACGAAGTTTATAATAGTTTATCGAGCCATCCAAGACCAATAATCGATGCACAATTAACGCGATCATCGCTCTTTGGGTTACCCACGAAACGCTATAATCCAATATAATGCGAGGCTCAATCTCATCTCTTTAATAAATTTCGTCTTTGTCTGTTTTGCAGAGGTAGAGTGCGAGGTCTCCAGCCAGGTCGAGTACTCATTACAGGCCATCTGGGGCGTCAGCATCCGGGAACTGCACCTAGCGCTTTGGAAGCCCTGGAGTGCCTTGAGGGATGCGTCTCTCAATGGCAGTCTGCTTCAAGGACACGCGCAGTATTTCACGCCACCCCAAGCGTATCCTTTTGCATATTCTCAGCTCAGGACCAGTCTGGTCCTTCGCCTCCTTTGCGTCTCCCTTCCTCGACGTTTCCGTCGGTCGCGCCGTTTCTCCCGGACTTCCTTCGACGCGAGGATTATTTGCCTTTAACGATTATTTATCTCTAACGTGCGTCAGAAGGCACGGCAAGTGGCGAGGATCCGCGAGGATATTTGCATTCCGTGCGTCTCGAAAGAAGGAAGGAAGTCATGGACTGGTGGGGAGGGGATGGTGGGGGGGGGGGTCGATGTGAAACGACGCTTTCACGTGGCAGGGCTAAATTAAAATCGATTCCCTTGGAAACGCGTTCCGGGGGAAAAAAAATAGTGGTTTGGTTCTTTCGTTTCGAGCGTTCAAGGGGGGGGGGGGGGGGGGGGGGGGGGGGTCGATGTGAAACGACGCTTTCACGTGGCAGGGCTAAATTAAAATCGATTCCCTTGGAAACGCGTTCCGGGGGAAAAAAAATAGTGGTTTGGTTCTTTCGTTTCGAGCGTTCAAATAATTTGCACCGTGAATTTTTATCGTGAGTCCGTTATGCAATCATCGTTATATTAAATCACTTATAAACGCGATCATAAGCATATCATCATAAGACGTATAATGAAATTACCATCGGTTTTATAGAAATTTCGTAGGCAGTTAGGTGCTAGTCAGGGCACGATATCGTCTGGTAATATATTTTTTTCGAGCCTGGTAATCGTATGTGGAGAGCAGCTGCATATGAAAAGGACATATCGGTACTTTTAATAATAATACCATAATCGTAGCGTCGCTAGCTCTTCAACGTCCGGTATGCGTTAATGGGATGGAGAATCGGTGATTTATCGCGAACGTGAGCGGAAGTTGCTGCTGCCAGCGAAAATGAATGTTGTCGAATTTGCGAGTATTTATACAGTTTTGTCCTTGACTATAGAAAACGAAATTAATAGTAGACAGCCACACGGGGAGGAGACGCTGAGCCTCTCGCTGCCGGCACCCGAGCTGGAGTTGGGGACGCCGCCGCGGCTCTGCTACCCCCTCGTCATCTTTCTGACGCGTAGGGACACTAGGGAGTTGCACCCGGATGAGACGGTGAGTTGCTTGAAAGAAGTACCGATGATGACGTTACGTTTCCTTACCTGTGATTTTATGATTGAAGAAAAGAAGCGGCGCCTCAGCTGAACCGTCAGGTGGCGAGTTGTTTGATATGGGGGGGGGGCGCAGAAACGTGTTTGCTGATATCATTGAGAGTCGTGGATAGAGGAGCAAAGTACGAACGTTTCAGCGGCAAATTTTGACTTGCAGACGAAAGACGCGGAAGTACGATGCTTCGTCGCCCACATTTTGGTGTGAAAAATTGAGTTTTGTTAGTGGTCAGAACAGCCGTCGTGAGTGTAGATGAAAAATAATTTTGCTCGTTATTGCGTGACTTTGAAAACAATTGCCAGAGGTTCGTAAAATTGTCGATAAAGGAACTTGACATATGCTTTAGACGCGGATATTTAGATATATGGAGCACTGGATTATCGACATATAAAATATTTATCTTTGGGCGGTTATTAAAGCAAACATCAATGGTTACAATGTTTGCGCGATAATTCATTTTGTGGATGTTAAAGGCATATTAGTTAAATGTAGTAAGATATTTCATAGCTTCAAAACTGTCTTTTACAAATAAAAGAAAGAGGAAATAATTAAATAAAGCAATTGTTTACAATGGTTTTTTAAAAGTCAGTTTAATAGGGCAATTATGTATTAAATGGGAAATTAAAGAAAAATCGGTTTAAAAAATTATCGTTCAACCTATGAGATCTTATGAACGTTCTAAAAAGTAGTGTGACAGAAAGACAAATCGGTATAAATATAATTTGAAAGCAATTAAATTAAGAAATAATAGTGAAAATATGTCATTTGGTAAATGAAATTGTTTTGACATTTGAAAATTCGTATTTACAAATAATGTCACGAGTATCGTCTTTGCCTAGATTAACATTGTCACTTTTTAGAATATAAGATTGTTCGAGTGCTGAAAGATAATGTCAAATTAAATTTTTGAAGAAAGTAGCGCCGAGCAAATAAAAAAGAATTTAAAATAATTAAGAAACTAATTCACAAGCAAAATATTTTTATTATAATTAGTTTAAGCGGAGCGAATTTAGTCTCTATATTAATGGGGCGATAAACGCTTGAATAAGAAACAAAAACAAAAAAACAAAAAAAAAAAACAAAAAAACAAACAAACAAGATTTAGCGATAATCACCGTAGAGTTGCACAAATAACAGCGTCCAATTTCCTAAAGAAAGAATGTTGCGATGCCGATGCTCAGTGACTAAAGTCTATATATACGCGTTATCAATAAACTTTTCTATCATCCGAGCTAAGTCACATTAAAATTAAACCAATCCGCCTATTTCGAAGAAGTAAATTGCATTTTATGCTTCACAAATGCGTATTTTATTGGGCATTTCGTGTTTCTATTTTTAAATATACACATTAAATTTAAAAATATATTTTACTATTAATGGCACATTAACGGTTAAAGTTTTATTGGTAAATAACAGTAATAGCGCGTGAATTTCATTATCAAAAACTCAATCAAAAATAAATTAGTACGTTCGTATTTTTAGACGCAGCCATGCCCACAAGTACTAAATGCCATAAAAAACAAATGCCAAAAATAAAAGAGCAAAACAAAAAAAGAAAGAAAAAAAAGAAGAAAAAACTAAAATAATGACTGAAAAATAAATAAAAACTATAAACTATTAAAATTTAATGTCAGCCGTTTCCAAGTATTTTATTATACGACAAATGCCTGAAATGTATCAAATTAAATAAATATATATATATATATATATATATATATTAGTGCGCGAGAAGTGTATTTTTAAAACAATATCGCTTTACATTACCACCTATATTTGTAAACAACCAATCAACGATAAGAGAAAGAGAGAGAAAAAAAAGCGAATAAAATCACGTAGCCGGAATAAGCTACGAAAGCAGCGAATCGAAAAGCAAAAGATCCATAACGTAAATCCAAATTCATCGGTGAAAGAGTCGTTGTGCACGAATTAATAATGAAAATCGTTACGCTTTAGCCTAATGAGAGAGCTGTCGATCATCGATCACGCGACTACCTATTACTTTCGTAATATCAGAATTAAAATAAAATTTTTTTATCGTTTGTTTAGCATATTAGGCGACTAAATACGACATTCTCTTTCTCATGTGTTTGCAGGTTGCGCTGGTGAATGTCGTTCATATTAAGGATAGTGTCTGCACACTGCCGACCTCGATTCTCGCCCAGTATCTGAAACAGGCTAACGGGCAGTTGTCCTGTCTCAAGGTGAGCCTCATGCCGTTAGCGACAATATTTCAGGATCTTTATCTCTTTCATTGGCTTTTATTCCGCCAGTCTCCTCCGCCGCTCTCCTTCCTAGCCACATTTTATTCGCATCTCGAGTTAACCCGATCGAACCTCACTGCTATGCCTTATCCATTGGTTATTATGTTTGCCAAGTTTTTGCGATCATGACAATCTCGACGCACTATAACTCCATTCCTTCCCACGCATTTATTCATCGAATAAGAATTGTCGCTACAAATAATTATTCCGATCAACAGTCGCGATAGTCGTTTTATCTTTATCTCGTTTCATTAGCATCGAATATTATACATAAACGATTGTTTGATAATATTCTGTGCGCGTAAAGCCAATGAAGTAATGCAAAATTAAAACAATTTTTATAATATTTTATTTATCCAATGTAGGCATTGGCAAATTGAGAAACAAAAATATTTAATCTCGTGAGTCACGGATGTGTCAAGCGCAACGGTCAGTGGGTATTCAAATGTCAAAAACTTCATTTTCAATTTAAAATTAAACGTGTAACGTTACGGATGTTTTGTTACCTAATACAAATAGGAGCAACAATAAGTTCGAGCGGTGCGGCATTATAGATGAAGATTCTAAAATTGAAAAAAAAAAAAAAAAAAAATACGAAGAACCGGAAAAAATTTTTTTCCCTTTTGCACGCTCATGATTTTATAAAAATTGTACCTTTTCTAATAACAATAACAATAACAATAACAATAATAATGCATAAAAATGCACAATACATAAAATCGTATTTGGCACGGCTATTTACCGTAATAAAATATCGATTTGTTTATTTACATGATTATCTGGGAAAAGATAAAACGTCGCTAATACACTGTTTGTCGTACGTAATCTATAGGGAATTCTTTGCGAAACAATTGTATTTTTTATTTTATTTTTTCATTCTATTCGCTTATTAATTTTCTATTATCATTATAATTATCATTATCATTATAATTATCATTATAATTATCATTATCATTATTATTATCATTATTATTATCATCATCATCATTATTATTATTATTATTATTATTATTATTATTATTATTATTATTATTATTATTATTATTATTAAATTGTCGTAATCAATTTTAAGAAGTTCTCTATTACTTAATAGAATGTAACGTGGCCAGAGAAAAACTGCGTATCTTACTAAAGACATTAATGTTATCGCCATTGGTGTTAGCCATTGAAGCTATCCAAATTAATTTCGCAATGTCAATGTTAGTAATAAATGACTTTTTGTTTAAAGCTTGAAAGAAAGTCTCGTGTGTTTGGCAATGTGACGATTTGCAAGATGAGACGGGCCAATTAAGAAAATCGAACTTTCGACCTTTTTTTTAGTAAAGACGGTAATTACTTTACGAGCTATACGAAAACTAACGTAATAATCACCGCAGTTACTTTCTCCCTATGCTATCGTGATCACGATAATACGCTCGACGATAATACGTTACGTCCGAAACCTATTTTCCAAAATTATTATCGACCTTTCTTATTGATCTTACTTACTCAATGCCCCGTTCGTTACGTATTTCTTTCCATTAATTTTTCGTTTCTAGCCCAATGTGAAGTTTTCCAGCCTAATTACCAATACGATGGTAATTCTGGTACTTACAATTATTTTAACATTATTCAATATATCCTACAACTATTCTAATATTAGGCAGAGCTAAGTATAATTTTTTCATCAATTAATTGCCGCTTTTTTGTTATTAATTAAATTTTCAAAGCTCACTTTAATACTAGAATTAATGACTTGGATGTGGTAGTTTACGAGAATTTATATCGACGACCGTAGTAGAGCGTGTAAAACAAAAAACAAAACAAAACAAAAAACAAACAAAGCATCCATCATTTAATTATTAGATTCTCTCTCGTAACTCTCCTTCCATATCCAAATTTCCCGATGGATTATTAATATTTCATTAATATTCAACTCGCGTTAAAACGCAAATTCCAATCATAAAAGCCGAGGCATTTAAAATTTTCCATACGCATGTCCATCCAACTTCTCCTCTTCCTCGGTATTTCTCCGATACATTGATTATTAATATCATTTCGACGTTCGAATGTTCGTAGCGTCAACAATCAATTCAAATCCTCGGCCGTCATTCCAATGTCCGAGGACCAATAAACGCGATTATTGGACACTCGAGTCATCTTACTCAACCAAGTTTCGGCTTAAAATCTCAAATCCTCTTAATCCACAGTCGTATAACAATGCTACGGCAACCCTTGGCGGCTACGGAGAAAGCCCCAAGATCTCTCGAGGAGATTGGGCACTCTACCAAGATCCCTGAATAATCGCTGGATTTATTAATTTGCAGCAACTGTATCTAGCCACGGGCAACTCGACGAACTACGACGAGATGGGCGTTTCGTCTGGCTTGGGGCCTGCCCTCGCCCTGGCCGAGCCCTGTCCCAACAACGGAGCCGGCTCGAGAGACGCCCTCGTGGCCTCGGGGCCCGGGGATACGGAAGGCTCCCTCTGGAACAGCGCCGGCGAGCAGCTCTGCGTCGTTTGCCAGTACTTTCCACTCTCGCGGGCCCTTCTCCCCTGCCGGCACACCTGCATCTGCGCGAGCTGCTTTGGCAAGCTCGACCGCTGCCCCATGTGTCGCAGCCCCATTAAGAGTTACTTTTGCATCCGCGGCGAGGAGTACATGCCGCCGGAGAAGGAGCTGAGCCCGTGCAAGCAGAGGTCGCCGAGGCCCCAGCAGGGTAACGGGCCGTCGCACTGGCTCCACGACTGGAACGACAGACTCACCGACTTCCTCGGCTTCGCGCGGTAGAGCCGCGTCGTCCTCCCATTCTCATCCATTGACGGACAATCCTCCCCTCTGTCCTCCTCCTTGTCCTTTACCATCATATTTACTTCTCTCATGGTTTTGTACGAGAGCGGAGCCCGTGGGACTACACGGCCCCAGCGTGCATATTCCCGATGTCAATTTTTAAGTATAGAGTCGATTGGCCGCAAGTACGTTCTGTTCCACTCGTCCCATTTTGGTTTGACCCGATGTCTTTTTTTCCTTTCTTTTTTTCTCCCTTTTCTTTTCTTTTCTTTTCTTTTTTTTCTTTTATTCTTTTATGGATACTTTCGTTGGACGCTTGGGCAATGAGATTTGATGACTCGCTGCTTTCTTCTTTATTTTACTGGACGCTCAACGCTTAATTATTTTAATGCGTACGTACGGTCGATCTGCGGACTATTTATTTTCTTGTCGAAATCCAAATTCATCGTCGTAGATTGGTTTACTGTTATTTATTTTTATTTTCTGTTTTACCAGTTTGTAAAGTTTTAGTTATTTGGCGATTTCGAGTGTAACCGTATCTCATGGTCGAGCCGCGGGATAAAATTTAACTTTTCATACAGCTCTTTCGTGGAGAACTTATTCAATTTTATTGGAGCCGAGTTGATTGGAATTTAATGGGGAAATTGAGAAAACCCTTATAGATAGTGTAATATACTTGAAAAGCTTTGGATGTGATGTAATTTCAAAGTAAGAGATTAATCACGTGCATTATTTATGAATTTTTTTTTGTTTTTTTTTTTTTTTTTTTTTTTTTTTTTTTTTTTTTGCAATTCTGTCGGTATATTATTTATTTTTATTGTAGTGAATTTACGAATTTGTATATCTCGAAAATTAAAAAGCAGCTAAATAAGTTTTAATCATTGTCAACGAAATATGTTTTATCTCGGAAGTTGTGCATTTCTCCTGTCTGAAGATAGTTTGCTCGGCAGGATTTCGTTTTCTCTTCGATTCATGTCGTTGATCGGTAGTCCTAACTGTTCAGTGAAGCAAAAAGCTCAAAACCTGTGCATCGATTACTTGTTATCATCAAAATTGAACTATTTTTCAGTTGTGTCTGCGCGTGTGTGTACGTCTGGCTATGTGCGCGTATGTAAATGTTTTCTGTGCAACAATTTTAATTCGGTAAAGTGGATTTTTTTTTATTTGTTTAAAGCGATTGCAACCAATAACCTTCGTGTTTATCCTTTTCGTTTACGTTTGCTTGTGATCGTTCTCGTATGTCATCACAGACTGGGACTTGCCAATACCATTCCTTGTTCATAAGAACTCGTCAAAATGATGATTGACAAGACTTTTGCTTTCAATACTTTTTATTTTCTTTCTTTCTTTCTTTCTTTCTTTCTTTCTTTCTTTTAGAATGCTTAAATAATAGCCGTCCGTCTAGTATTCCCGATAAGGAGAGTAAAATTTTAAAGGTATGGGATCGTTTCGGCTTTTCTGTTCAATGATAAGGGAAAAAGAAAGAAGAAAAAAAGTATTAATTTTTGCTGTTATAATTCATTGCTGTCAATTGTTTCATGATTATACGTGTAAGTAGAGTAGTCGACAAATTTAGTTCTGTTACAATTTTAAAGTATTTTAAAATTTACCTGTTTATTTATCACTATTGTATATTTAACAAAATCGCATGATTTTATAAAAAAAAAAAAAAAAGACACTGGTTTGTATTACAAGTCCATATATTATCTTTTATCTTACAGATGCGAGCAAATAGGCAAAAAAATAAAAAAACAAAACAAAACAAAACCAAAAAAAATAATAATAATAATAGTAGATAAAATTGTACACATACCATAATACTGTGAGTGGTTAATGTGCATAAGTGTTGAGCAACAAACAAACTTATTTGATTTCAGGTGCCAAATTAAATTCTCAGGTTCCCTACATAGCTCCATTTGTTGAATAGAGAAGTGGATAGTATTGTAAATATTTCACCTAAATTTTTCTTTCTCTAAGAACTAGATTTACAATAATAGTGTATATTTACATGCTAAAACAACTTAACTTAACAGTCCTTTATCACCGTAATTGTTAATGAAAGAAAACATTTTGATTTTTTTTTTTACGACATAATAGAATAGTGAAAATTTAAAGCAAATATTTTCAACTTTTTACGGCATAATGGGACTCGCATTACTGCTTATTTCATTCGATTGAACATTTTTTCAGCTTTCATAGAAATAAAATTCTAACGATAAATTGATGCACTAAAATAGCACTGAAAGCCGAATTATTTGAAATTATCATATTTTTTTATTCATAATAGCGACTTCAATGGCAACTTATTAGCAATTGAAATAGAGTAAACATTAATTAGTGAGTATTTTATTGAAAAGATTTAAGAATACCAAGTTCCAGACGCTACGAACTCTGTTCATTTGACGCTCATGCAATGTCACTAAATAGCTTAAATGTAATAATAATGTATTAACAGTGGTATTATGAGCATTTGTTTTTTTATTATTTTTTTGTCTTTTGAAAGATGCGAAGGAGTTCGCTTTGCTCCGAAATAAAAATAAATCATATTTTATGCGAGAAATATAAGAAAAGTGGATTTTGCGACGAAATTCAACAATTTTCTCCCAAATAAATTCGGCTTACTCCACTTTCAATTGCTAAAAGTAAAGTAAACTTAAAGAGCTTTTATTATGGTGAAATTTATTTATGCGATCGTGAGAATAGATTGGCGACATTGGTGAATATCTGAAATATTCGTATATTTCGAAACGTCAAATTGTTACTATTTGAATTCGAAATTTGTATTTGAAAATCAAGTGACATGTCATTTGGAATTAAAGATTTCAAATCTATCCGTCGAGTATATATTTTAGTGCCTCAACGGGTTAAGAGATTATGATGCATTTAAGAATTCAGGAGCACATATTGTTTAAGAATTGGTTTCCGAGAGGCCATTTTTTAATCTTTAAGCTTTGACAAGAAATTATATATAAGATTACAAGATGTAATTGTAAGGCTTAAGCCAATCAATGATAACATTGAAAATGTACTTGCCTGTACACGGATCTCTTGATTCATTTAAACCTTATATATTGTATCTTGTATCTTTGTATCCAATTTATTATCCAAGCCCTTATATTTCAAACCACGATATACTGTGTAAAAAAAAAACAAAAAAAAAAACAAAAAAAAACAAAACAAAACAAAAACAAAACAAAAACAAAAACAAAACAAACAAACAAACCAATAATAGACAGAGCAATCAAATACAATCACTTAAATTATATCTGCGTTTATTGAGAATACAGATAAAAAATTATTATGTAAATTTCATTGCATGTACTGTTATAGAATATTTTTATTCTCTCAAGCTACGTTTTGGTAATTCTGTCCTTGTGAAGGTACTCTCTGCCTTTTGAAGTTTCTTCTTCTTCTTCGATCTCATTAATTATGAGAGCGTGGGAAATGTAAGTCTCCCCAAGGAAAAAAATGAAGCAACGTTGATCTAACTTAAGATAATGAAGGGAACTTTAAAGATAAGTTGTAAATACACAGTCTGTGATAATCCTGATAATATCTGTATAGTTGTGGATTGTACTCGGATGGAAGGTGCTTTGATCTAAGTGTACTTTACGATCAAGCCATAATTTAATAATAATAAATCAGCGCGCTGACAGATCGAATGAAATAGAATGTCAAAACTATTATCTAACCTTACTCGTAATTTCTAGTAATGTTTACAATTTTTGTTACTCGAGTATCGAAAATGTTTCAGCAAGCCATTATAATTTGGCAAAACTGTATATAATTATAAATTCGATGTAGCAGCTAAGGCCTATGAAGTCAATGTATTTTAGTAGAATGAATTTAATTACTGAATTATTAATTTGTGCAATAAGCATAATATTCCAGTGATGTGAAAAAATATAGTAACCATACGCAAGGACTTGTACATAATTTATTTAATAAAGAGTGTCGTTCCTAAATATTGTGAAAATTATTTCATACCTTTCCAAAATTTCGAAATTAATTAGCTTCTTTCTTTCTTAATTTTAGCTTTTGTCTTGTTTCTCAGACTATTATTAATACATTGGCAATATTATTGGTAATATTATCTGGTTTGTATTATTTGACGTATTTCACGTAATTTTATTATTACGATACAATCGTGTACTATTATATAAATAATTTTAAAACTTAAAAGAACACTGGGATTTAACAGTTTATGTATTTTAAATAATTTTGTTTTATCATTAAATATTACTAGTCTATAAAGTATTATAATACGCTCGTAATACATATTTGTCACTTTTACTTGTACATCGACATTACATTATTTGTAAAGTAACTTAAAAATATAAGCCGTCTGTTATTAAATAATGGAATTCTTTCATTAACATTATCTTAAAATTATTCAGTCTTGAAGTCTTGGAATGTGTATTAGAAAATTTATGTAATTTAACGTTATGTAATTGTCATTTAGACGTGTACGCAATTAGGTATAAAGCTCAAAATAGATTTAAGTTTAATTTCTATGTTAGTTCTTTGTTTTTTTAAATTATCGTCTATGGTGTTATACTGGCTTATTATTTCATTTAAAAATGCATTCATTTCGTTATTATTAGATTTCTGAACTCTTAAGAGTCTGGATGGACAGTGAACTGAATTTGAATGTGGAATGTTACTATCGCTCTTCGATAGCTCTCTAAATAATCTTCTCCTAACGATGTGCATTAAAAGATAAATAAATTTTGATAACTCCGTTATGGCTTCAGGACCAAATGTTGGTGTATCAGCCTCTTCGTACTCATCTAAAACTGTATTCTGCAAAATAATATTAAATTAAAATCAATTTGAATAATGGTTGAATAAGGGAAGGAAGCATTAACAAATAATAATATCATTTAAGTCATTAGTAAGCTATTACCATCCATGTGTAGAACACGTGACTCTTCTTTGTCCATTTCATATGTATATCTAGCATCGATGCCATTTCCTCCAGTTCCTTTAATTTCTCTGCTTCTATTTCTTTGTTATCTTGAATTGCTGCTATCTTTTTTATCAAGGACATTTCAGAAACAGTTAAATGTGGTAACCCACATGTAGCGATACTCGCCGTGTGAACTTTAGTCATTAGTTTTATTTTTGTCAGATACAGTTCAGAAATAGCCTTCAAATTGCAACTTAATTTATTTGTCTTATGTAATAAATTATTTATTAGATTTTGAATCGAAGATAATCTTACGTCGTCCACATCTGTATACTGCGTACAAATATATATATATATATATATATAAATATATCAAAAACTTAATTTAACGCACAATTTCCATATGCTTAATAACGAATGTTTCACAAACAAACAATACAATAAATAGCTTACGCAAAGAGTGTCGACCTTAGAAAATTCTCTTCCTAACGAGCTGTTAATTAATTTCAATTTAATAATATTGCTCAATACGTCATACTTTGCGATGAGCCACACAAGAGCAATTAATAATATTCTTATACTAGAATTATTTGCCGATATTGACAAGCTATAGATTTCTAAAGATGGATATTGCAAATGAGCCAAACGCAACTTAGTCCTCGTGCACTTGTCTGTGAAAACATTATAAAAATCTTTCCGTAAGTTAATGATAATAAATAAATCGTTAAACAATTGTCGAAAGCAAAAACGAAAAATACCAACATACCAAAATTGACGAATGAATTATTATCGTTAACTTCCTTCAAAGCAAAATACGTTAATTTATCCAAGGTCGTCCAAAACATGCTTATCTAATTAATGGCATATCGAATATTAAAGAAGCAACTTAATTTAAAAGAAAATAAACTTTCAAAATACAACTGTCATAACCTCGAAATATCAACTAATTGACTCTTAAGCGATACTCACAATATCCTCGGAATTCTTATCGTACTTTGCTACTCTAAAGTGATCAGGCTTTAAAGCACTGTCAACCGTAACATTCAAATATTTGCAAAGAATCGTAATGACTTCCTTTATGTCGAACATTATATCGCCCTTAAACCTCAGCTCCACAGCATACAAAATTTTGAATCCGGAGATTACCGGAAGCAGATGGTCCACGATTGCGTCACGCCGATCTAGCTGAACCCGGCGACAAGTGTCAGTGGGGAAAGCGCTAAGTTTTAAATAATCGTTGCAATGCTTTTTATAGGCGAATTCAGTTAAGATTTATTAAATAAGGATCTTTTGTCCGCACAATTACATAGATAATAAGTAGTATATGTAATTTATGGATGATGACGGAGAATTGAAATTATTTATTGTTCGGTTGGCGAACGACGGTAGTAGTTATCCATGCATTTACGTGGCTCAAAGCATGGGAGTAAACAATTTTTATTGGAAGACGCATAAATCTTCCGTAATTGACTATCGTCGTTTCATTAATTATTAGAATACTTTATACTCTATCTATTTCGATATAAATGGCACATAACACAATATCCTTTTTTATAATGTTATTTATCTATGGTATATATGAATTTATTTATTGTCGATCGATCAAAGACAGTTAAAATCGCATAATAAGTCGCGTTCTCTCATCAAATTGACTCTTATTATTGTAAAAGCCATACAAAATATCTAACGTGTAGCATACATACACACGAATATACACCGTAAGCATTTTACACTATTCTACAATATTATGTTAATATTAAAAAATATCTACACACAATAGCAGCAACAGCAGCAGCACGCGCGCGCGAGCACACAAAGAGAGAGAGAGAGAGAGAGAGAGAGAGAGAGAGAGAGAGAGAGAGAGAGAGAGCAGAATGTGTTTAGATTCTAGCCGGTTATATGAATATTCATAGTACGTTTATACAGTTAATGCGAATACAAAAGTAGCACTTGTATTGCGTTAATTTTCATTCGCATAATATAGAAACTTACGATTATGCGTAGATTTATTGGCACAAGAATTACTCTGTACATTTGTGTGTAATTGAATGCTCCGCTCTTGCCTCGATAGACGAAGTTTAAAGTGATAAAAAATATCCCATAAAATAAATTTATTGGAATGTCCACTATGTCAATCGAAACATTATACCATTAAGAAATTCTCTGATAATTTGTAATCTTTCATCGCATGTTAATTAATGCTATTTAGTTAATTATCCGAATATATTAGAATTTTACGCTAATGTTTGCTTCATTGCCATACAATTACTTGCCTAATGGTTTATATATATATATATATATATATATTTATATACACATACCATGGATCAATATCGGTATAATATAAATGAACATAAAGAGAATACATTGAATTTTAAAGAACGTCTTTAATTAAAATTAAATGTTCTCGCCGTTTTTGTGCTTCCCTACGAAATAAAAACGCGACCGTTTTTTTTTTTTTTTTTTTTCTTTTAAGAATGTATTCATACATTCATCGTAGTCGACGTTCAACCCCGTCGATCCAATTTTCGCTCATTCTTCTTCGACAAAAGAAAAGCTGGATTTATTCAATTTATTCAAGCCCCTGACTCAGATTATGATTATAGTGGCCCCAGAAGGCACGCGGTAGCTCCTACTACGACCTAATCACGATACTTGCATCGCCTTCCTGTGCTCCTCTTCGTATAGCTTTGCATGCCCGTAGGCACACATTTGACGATAATCCGACAGTCCTCGTCAGTCTTTTCTTATCAATGAGTATTCGCAATCCCTCCTCGATCACTATTACAACGCGCGCTGCTATTTCGAAAGAAAGAAAAGATAAGAGTGGCCAGAATCAAGAGGCTCGTGTCGCTGTGCCGTCGGAGAAGAGAGTCTCGGAGGTCTCGATAACGCCGAAGGACGATATGAAGACGTTGAGAATGGTGACGAGAAATACGGCAATAACCGTCCAATTATTGGCCCGGTTGGCTTTGCACATCTGATCGTCGTGCTTGACGTTGTAGCGGCTGTTCCAGATGAGGCCGATACCCACGATAACCTGCAGCAGGAGGCTCAGTCCGATCATGACCAGCGACGGGTAATAGTAGGGATGCCGGCCGCTGCTCTGCAGCACATAGCGAAACTGATTGGCGTTGGCGGAGATGAGAGCTAGATCCATCATACCCTGGGCGATCGTTTTTTTCTGCTGGTAGACGTTCATGTCCGGTGTGGGGGTGACACTGGCGGAGAAGCCCGGGTAAGTCGGAAATTCGTCCACCCGATGTCTGGGCGCGATCGAGCTCTGTGGATTGGGAATATTCGCACGGGTCACTTTGAATAATAATTATCAGCGAAGAAAGCGTGGGCTGGCAAATGTGTGCTCGTTTTTGGGGCTGAACAGGGAGAGAGGGAGGGTGTGAGGGAGGGGGTTCGGAGAGGGGGGACGGGGAGGGTAGGGACGAGGATTTAGTCGATAGTCAGCTCGCGTCGCGTCAACATTTCTGTGCTTCTTTTGAAGTTTGAGCGGAGCGTTATTTATAATAATAGTCTGTTGGTCTGATCGGATACGACGATTTAGACATCCGTTTGAACTTCGAGTCCCTTATCTTCTTTTCAGATGGAATGCTTTGTTAAAAAAAAAAGGGGCACATTTTGAAACGTACGTTGTATTACTCGATCATTTATCAATTACAAAATACTCGAAAAAAAAAAAAAAAATTCAAACAACAACAACAACAACAACAACAGCGATATCGATAATGTTACTAATGATAACAATAACGATAATGGCAATGATAATAATGATAAAGTAATCCCTTGCATGCATTTAATGATATCAAGCAATAAAAAAAAAAAAAAAAAAAAAAAAAAAAAAAAATAAAGATGAACGGAAAGAAAGAAATGCAACAAAAGAAAATCTGTTTGTCACTTCTTTTGTGTATTTCTAATCAATGTTAACTACAAAATTCACTATAAAAATTCTTAAATCTATTCCAATTCTTAAGGGGTGGGGATCGGGGAGTCTAATTCGAGGTGGAACAATAACAACTCGACGTCAATTTCTGGTAATTTTTTATCGCTATCAAACAAACTACACGAGTTACTATCTCTCGTACTGCAATTCTCGCGGAACTGTAGTAACAAGTTGACCGCAGCCTATAATACGTTTTTATACTTTTTTTTTTTTTTTTTTTTTTTTTTTTTTTTTTTCATTAAAACGAATGTCCATCTATCGCAAAAAGTGCAAGTTATTATATATAAAGAATTGCAATAAAAATATTACGCTCACGAGTCCTCGGACTAGTTATCACTATCGTAATAAAAAAAAAAAAATTATTATTGTTCAGCCTGTTCGCCGCCTGCTATTATATCCCGCCGAGTCCTAATACAGCGAAAAGAATAGTAACATCGGGCAAATCTATAATTCTCGCACGCCCCCGCGTATCCCGGACTTTCAACGCGCCATCACTTGACATTATCAATACAGAGTAAACAAAGCCAATTCACCATCCAGTGCTTCTCGTCGGTGTACACCGACGCGCTGCCCGGTGACAGTTCATCGTTGGTCCCCAGGTTCTCCGGGGCGTAATCGTGACTCGTGCGGCTGGGCGCCTCCTCATTGATCTCACCAACCTCGGCCCCGTATGGCCCAGCGGGCCGATCCTCCGTGTGCCCGTGACTGGAAGCTCCGTTCGCCGGTGACGAGAGTTCCATGCGCTCCTCCTCCTCCCCCTCGCCACCCACGTTCCGGCCATCCTTGTCATTAAGGATCGAGGCCATAGAAGCCGATCGACCTCGGCCGTCTACTGACGGCAGCTCGCTCATCACCAATACCACGTCATCCTCCTCGGCCGCTTTCGGCTTCGTACTACTTCCCATGACTCACTCACAATGTCGTTCGCTGCTCCCTGCGACTTTAACGCTGTTGCTCCATCTTCTCCTCCTCCTTCACCACGACCACCACCACCGCCACCACCACCGCCGCCACCGCCACCGCCACCGCCACCACCGCCGATTCACCACGAATCACTCTTATCCGTATAATTGCCCGAAATCTTCATAAAACCAAAAAAATTGACACGGCCTCTTCCTTCGCTCCTACCCCTCATCGCGAGCCCTTCGCTCATAGCTCAAATCAATTTAATCACCGAATCCCGATAACACTAATAACACTAATAACCCGCCTCATTCTAATCCCTCGAGAATTTCCCATTGACATGGAGCCTCACTGGTGTCTCAACATCTCAAACGTTAACATCTTAAACGTTCTTACTTGTGTTGCGCGCCCGAGCGACTGCTGGACGGTCTCGTGCGACGAGATCGCAAGTGCCCATCGTTCACGATCATCGGCAGCCAGGTGGGATCGAGCTCGCACCTCCCTCGATCTTTAATCGATGGAAATCTTTAATCGAATGCTCGACGCGCCGTGCCGCGACGCGCTCGACTCTACTGGTGCGACTGTCGACTTCTTCGCCGGGCAACTTCGGTCCGTGGCTCCGTTGCCGCGGAATCCGGGCCAATGGAAATTGCCTCGATCGGTGAACGAGGAAATTCACCTTAGACCTTAGCGATAGCGGCCCGCTCTCTACTGTCTTAATCGATCTCTCCTTGTTCAAGCGACTCGCCTCGCTCCTCTTATCGCGAGCGCGCACTCACGTTATCTTGCTTCCTTTGATTAATTGGCGACGAGCCAGTGGCACTTTAAGGTCGCACCGAGGTAACCTCGAGACTCGCTCGATTATATTTATTCGCGGTTCGCTGTGGCCGTTGCAGTGGTGGACTCTGTTGGTTGGGGCTGGTTCGACTGATGGGTAGAAAGACAGCGGGATTGTAAAATTATGGAATAATGATTGACGTAATGGTCGAGTGGTGACCGGTCGCGAGCGACGTCAACTCGAGACTGCGAGCACTCGTCGTTGTCTTAACGATGTTCCTTTACTCGCGACAAGGCGTATTTGAACGTGCAATTTGATGGTCCGCAGTCGCGTGGCGAACAAAAGATCTGGCCAGTGGCAAGTCGAGTGGCTTTGCCGGAGTCTGGGGATCGCAACAATGAGCGAGCGTTTCGCCACGAGATTCTCTGCGCTCGGTATGTGAGATACGGGGGCGTGCAAAGGTGTCGCCCATTGCAAGGTGGGTAAGGGTTTAGCGTGGGCACATCGATCGCGATCGCTTTGTTCTCAAATCATGACGCGACAGTTTATCGCTGTAAGATGTGAAAATGTGAGAATGTGTACATATGATATGCCTACCTCTCATGTTCATTAGCTTCTCCAATCGATTTTGACATTTCTTAGCCAATTGGGAATTAGTCCTAAGAAGCCGGAGATTTGTACGTTTCTGCGACGTTGAGACGTCTCAACGTCGCCTTCGTTATTTATCTTGTGCCTCAGAGAGTTTTGTACGCGTTTTAGCACTCTATGTATGTATGATTGGAAACAACGTGAAATAATCATTACTTATTCAACAGCCTTAGACTGTATCGTTAATAAAAATCCTGAAATATTGATACAGCGAGATTATTATTGCCATTAGTAATAATAGTACGTATAAATGAGCATTCGAAAGATTATAGGATTTAGGTACACAGGCTTTCTTTCACTTTCGTTCTTTAATTTCAGTTGACCTACATATTTGCCAAAGGAATATTTGCCTTGAACAATTTGACCCTTTGTACATCTATAAAGCCAACAAACGTCTATGCAAACGGCGATTTGTCAACGTTTCAATTTATCAAAAATTTCCAATGCAACGTAATGTGCGTAATGCACACGTATATATATATATATATATGACGTTTGAAATAGATCGTATATAATTGATGATGGTATTGAAAAATTATAGACTATACAACATGTTGTGTAGTATATTCATAAAGTAGCCGACGCTCATTCACCGAATCGCACAGTGAACGAGTCACGCAATAATCAGAGTCTCTCGCATGCAAATCAGCAATTGCATCGAGTGAGTAATGAATTTCACAATGCACGCGTTAAAACGCGTACCCACCAAGTCCTGTCTAAAGTACCGAATCGAACAAATGAATTGGCAATAGAATGAACCGCGAGATAAAAGAAACCGTGTGCCGCTGTCTTTCGTGTGCTCTTCGTCGCCGCGCAAACGAGAAATCCACGCGAATATCGTAAGTGTGTCAACGAACGCGTGACTTCCAAAGAAAGAGACGCATGCGAATGGACAGTATCCCCTATTCATCGAAGATTGCGCGAAGACAAGACGAATGGCGATTGTGGAGTGGCGATGTCACCGACAGTCCGTGACTCTCGTTCCAATTTCATTTAATCACCCGTCGACACGCCATGGCCTACTAAAAGGCAAGCGTGCTTTTTTGGAATGAGCTTGAGCGTCGAGGAGCTGCAGCTTTTACGCTCGTTCCTTACCTCCCGCGCCTATTACGTAATCCGCTGGGTATCGAGCTATTCCCGTCGTCAAGTAAACAGCCCCCGAGCTTTAGCCGAGCGAACTGGTGTGGGCGTGGGATGGCTAGGTTAGATCGACGGTCTGGATGGTTCGGGGTGAGGTCGGATGGGGTGAGGTAGGACGATCGAGAGGGAGGTGGAGTGGAGAGAGGGGGGACAGAGGGGGGGGGGGTTAGAGAGTTAAGGTGAGCTTTTATCCACGCAGGAGACGAGCGCCGAAACAGAAGTTCCGCGGCGACGGATTTGGCAGAGCTTCGATTGCGCGAGTTGGCAAGTGCGCCACGTCCACGAGTCTCGCTAATCGTCATCACTCTCCATTATCATTCGCCAACTTTTCAAATTCTATGCTCAATAAAGCCGGATGGATGACAAGTACTTAGCTGTAATAGCGGGCTGAATGCTCGTAAGCCGATGTCGTTCGTAATTGTAAGAAACCAGAGAGAAATTGCAGACGGCCGTATTACTATGGGGAGGACTCTGCCATCGTCGTGGGATTTCCTTTGCAAATTTGGTTAAAACAAGAAAAAAAAGCTTACCCACGTCGCGCCAACAGTCGAGGCTTACGGGCGGATGTGTAATGCGCGCGAGTGGGGTAAGACCTCGCCGAGGCCGAGGATGCCAATGCCAGAATCTCAGCTATCCGTAGAAACGAGCCGGTCTCTGTCGGGATGCCGAGGAAGTGCTGCAGCCATTGTCCTCGTAGGAGCTCGGGGTCGGTGTCGTTAGCGCATCCCATCACCTCGTGCATCGAGCGATTCGTCACCGCCAAGAAGTTCCACGCGGAGAACCTGCAGCACCAGCCTCTACCGGACCGCGTGGACGATGCTATTTTTAGCGCGAGTGTCAGGGCCGAGGATCCGTACATGTGCGAGGCGGTCAAAAGGTTGGCACCTTCCTGTTGTTATTCTCGTAATACTCGCCAGGGTTGGGGCACACGCGCTTTTCTCGTGGAGCTTGCGATTGTTTTGTCGGGCTGTTTCCTCGCAGATATAGATTAATCGGCTGGAGAAGTGCTTAATCACCCAAGCTTTACGCTATCAGTTTTTCTATAATATTTCGCGCTTAATCCAATTAATCAGCCAAATAAATTTTTACAATGTTTTTTCCTTCACGAACGTTTTGAGTCTGCGGTTTGTTGTCAAACGATGATGTCACTTTTGTTTTTAAACAATTTACTAGCCAATGCAGACAGTCGAGAATTGTAGCGTAATGACGAGACGCAGTGACGAGTGAATACTCACGTGCAATCCTTGAAACGCGTACATTTAGAATTATATAGGAAATTATTATTTAAGGTAAGACGGTCGCGATCATCTTTCTTTACGTTTCAAAAACGTTGCGTTACGTGTGTTCGTTAATGAGAAAAAAAAAAAAAAAAAAAATTTGAAGAAAAAAAAAGAAGAAGAAAAAATGAAATACATTCACATTGTACTTTGTTAATTTTCCAGATTAAAGCATAATCGTTTAACTGTTTTATAAATGCATGTACTATTTCCATAAATTATCTATAACGTTAACTTGAGCTATCGATCCGATCGATGTAATAACATTATAAATCACCGTGCAAAGGTCATGAAGCACGAATGGAAGTATCTCCTTGTAGTTGCAGTAAGTAATAAAGCGACACATTTCCAAATTTAAAGCATTGCGTGTACTTAGCATAAAAGCACATAAAAGCACCTACTTTGCTATTAACTGAGTAATAAAGTATTTATAAATAGTAAATATATTTGAAAATTCCGCTTATAATGCTCATAAACAATGGAATTGCATCGTTGCCCCGGACGTGTAAAATTTGAATACAAAAGTATTGACAAGGGAAATGATTCCCACTCATTGAATTGTTACGCCCCGGAGGTGCCAGAGGATCGTGCCACGGCGCCAACCCGGACGCAGGAAGGATCTGCCGCGCTCGTCACATTACGGCCCTGCCCTTGGCTGCAAGAGGCCGACTACCTACATGGACTTGGCCATCTGTTGGGAGACGCCACCGGATCCGGCCTACGAGCCCCGTCGAGCACCGCATATCGACGGCTCCGACGGCGGACCGGCCCCAGCGGTCTTCACCCTCGTCCAGCAACCGGAACCCAAGGTCGATGTGCACAACGGCTCTATACCGGGACTAGAAAAGGGAGACGAGGAGCACGAGGAGACGGAGGCTACGAGGAATCGCTGCTGTCAGGATTGCGATAAATGCCTTAAGGTACGTGAGACAAACAACGAGTGGGCTAGAAGCGAGGTGGTGGTGGTGTGAGTGAGAGAGAGAGAGAGAGAGAGATAGAGAGAGAGAGAGAGAGAGAGAGAGGTGAATCGCGCGAATGAAGAAAGAGCGTTTTGGAAGATTTTACCGTGGGCTTATTGATATTACGCCATGGGTATCGAGAAATTTATTGTTGGAATTAGACTCGAAAATCGAAAGGTAATGGTGGACATAACGAACCGTTAATTACCAAAGTTTTTCACAAGAATTTGAATTTTCTTGTTCATTTGCGGGAATCCATTTGTACGATTGGAATGCGCATTCGATTAACATTACTACCACTCTTAGAGCGATTTCGTTTATTTTGCCTAAATTATTATTCTATTGTATTTAAAGATACGATAAAGAAAAGCTCTTGGATTGTTAGGCAAAAATTAAGTTTTTAATAAGGTTCTAGTGTTTGTAATGAATTGTTCCTAAGCTTTGCTATATTAAAACTAAACTAAATGTTTTACAAAGACTTAATGGACTTGTACTATGATCAGTCATACTCTCGCTCCAATATTTCGAATAAATAAAAACGAAACTTTGGAGTTTTCATTAGTCATTATTTGGTTTCTCCACATCTACTTTTCCCACCTTATCTTTGCCTAAAATAAGGTTTATAAAATAAGAACGAGAAATTCTTTGCCTGAGAATATTGTCCCCGTATTGTGGATATCTTTTTTGCTTTTGGCTAGTATTTGCATCATCTTTCTTCACTTTCAATCGGAATGCATTTTTCTGCATATAAATATTTTAGTATGCGCTTGTGCATGCGTTTGTCGATTTTTTTATTCCAAAATGATGATTTAGAAAAATCTACTAAATCATGTTTTTCAATCATTGGCATTATTTTTTATGCATTGTAGTTTAAAATGTAAAAGTTTTGAAAATGCAATAAATTACCACGATATTTCATCTCTTCAATATTAATCGACCTAAATATACACAATTAATAAAGTATAGAAATAGAAATTTTAATAATAGATGTTTAAAAATACTAATACGACCCTGTCCTTAAAGGATAGATATCAAAAATTCATAAAATTCTCAACTTCAACGAAAGTCACATTTGCTGCTAAATTTAAGCTGAATATTGAATTAATTTACTTACAGCAATGATTCGACTCCATTTAGAGAATACGGTTAATAGCTTTGGTGCACGTATCTAGCAAAAAAATCATTTTACTGTGTATATATATATATATATCACACACACAAACACACGACACATATAACTACATAGACGTAAAGTTTCAATGAAAATTTTTCAATGTACATTTATGAAATTGAATGTTCTAAAAATAAATCTTTTTAACGACCGAGAAATTGTAAACCTCTGTTATTTATAAAATTCATAAAAAAGGAAAATTGATTTCGCTTAAGCCCAATTCTCAATTTTTTCTTCCATTGTTAATTAATTACAATAATAATGAATAAATTACATTTCATAAATAATAATACACAATTCATATGATAAAAAAAAATATATATATATATATATATATATTATATGATAATGCATGCATTGTTCGTATGTATTGAAAAGAAATCACGGAGAGTGACTCGAATTTCACAGGATCGAGGCAAAGCAGACTCGGAGGCCAAGGAGGTTATGTTGTGCAAGAGCTTGGACTCGATGAATCTAACCGACGAGCGCAGCAACGCTTCCAAGACCAGGCGAGCCAACTCCCAGCGACACTGCCTCGGCTGTCCCCAGCTGAGCAAAGCCGAGGCCCCCGCGAGGACGACGCGTTCCGCACTCTGTCCCAGGAAGCCCGTCAAGAGCAATGGGCTGCCTTCCAGACTGCAGGTGCCCCGACCCCGGACTCCCTACGCACGCAGGACCTTCTGCATCGACAGTCTCGCGCCGCCTTTTAGTGTCGTCGCTGGCTGTCGCGACACGGACTACCCCGAGCACTGGAGGCTCACCTCCATCTACCGACAGTCCTACCGTAATCCCAAGAAAATGCGCGAGACTCGGACGCTGCTCAAGTACGACCGTACCTGAAGGATTTTCCCTTGGATTTTACGCTAATGCGGCCTCGCGTGATGATCAAGTTTAACGAGAGTCAAAGTAGGCTCGCAATTTCCAAACATTTCGCTTCTTTTGAATTTGAAAATTCAATTCGCCTTCCCTCGCTGGATTGCCGACTCGTAGCTTTGCCTCCAAATTCTCGTTAATTAGAATTTTATGATTTAATCGTCAGAACACGCGCTTTCACTCAAAGACAACGATCGTTAGTAATATCGTTAACGCGATAGCTTCGAATGTATATTAAAAAAAAATTGAGCACTATTTTTATAAATCATTATTTACTATTATTAACCACTGTTATTACTTACTACCCATACCATTGTCATTATCATTGCTATGGTACTAACTAATATTAATATTAATATTATTGTTATTATTTGTTATTATTTGTTATTATTATTATTATTATTATTATTATTATTATTATTATTATTATTATTATTATTGTCGTTGTTGTTATTATTGTTATTATCGTTCGTTCGTACGGGGTTGCAACATTAATAACGATTTATAGATATGTGTCGAGGAGAATTGATAGTAGGGGTGCGCGGTAGCTTCCCAGCCTCTCTAAATTCTTAATTCTGAGTGGTGCTCCCGATGGCTCTGCGCAAGTTGCTGATATTGACGTAATTCCGTTCTAAATCTTCCCGCTTGTATATGTCATTGAGGGGCACACTCGTAGCCAGCTGCGTTAAGACGACCTTTTGGAGATGGCCCAGCAAATTGGGATAGGTGGCGACGATCTGCAGGAAAGCGTCGCGCGACACCTTCAAGATCTCGCAGGTCTCGATTGCCACGACGTCCGCTATTCTCTGCTCGTTCTCGATCACCAAGGCCATCTCCCCGAAGTACGAACCGTCCTCCAAGTGGCAGATCTGCGATATATGCGGATGTTAATGCCAACGTTGACATGGGAAATACGAACGCTTACAACGTTTAAGTACCAATGGCCAAATACGAAATGCTTGGCGTATTATGTCGATGAATAATTAAGTAAATAAATGCGACTGTAGTACTTAATATTATTGTTATGATAAAAGCCATTAATTGATCATTGTGTTTAGGAGTTGCATGTATTAGGGAAAAAAAAAAAAAAAAAAAAAAAAAAAAAAAAAATGTTTATAATTAAGCACTTTCTAAGCTATTGTACTAAGTTATTGCACACATTCCAATTTCTTCTATTTCAATACTAAAAACTCCACGTTACTTATACGTTAGATAAGTAACAATAATAATAATAATAATAATAATAATAATAATAATAATAATAATAACAACAACCAAAACAACAACAACCAAAACAACAACAACAACAACAACAACAACAACAACAACCAAAATGTTTTCAAGTAATTTCAAAGTCCCGTTACTTATTAATATTTAAAATATGCAAAGTGCGCTAAGCGAATTGCGTTACTCTACTATTTCTTTATATATATACAAGCATGTATGCAAAAATTATACATATGCTATGCTTATATCTATATTGTATTTCCTTAATATAAATTTCCTTTTACATGTGATGATTTATTGTATTCGTGCTATTTGAATTTGTACTATTAATCAAACTTTTCATTTTCAAATTTACATTCAATATTGAGAATCTTGAACATTCGAATAAATTGAGCGACTGAAATTCGCATTCATCTCGAATTCTAATTAACGTTCAATAATAGTAAGAAATTCTTTATGAACAAACTATGTTCAATTATTGTTGAAATTATTCGCGACATAACATAGTATTAATAATAATAACAACAACGACGACAAGAATAATATGTAAAGATGTACCTGTCAAGTGGATACGATAGATTAAGGAAAATTATGAAATGAATCGAGTGTGTGTTGATTATAGAAAGTCCCTTCTTCGCACCACGATCATCGTCCGTTCCAATTAATATCCAATCGGATATTGTAATATAAAATAATTTTACATAATAAATTTTGTTATTAGCCCACGATGCTTAATTATACTGGAAATCATTGGATCGAGCTGGCAGGAAGTTGAGACAAATCTAAACTCTACCCTATAATGCATATTATTAATTGTAAGCAATTTACTTCTTTTCCGAAACTTGAGTAGACGGCAACAGTGCCAGAGTCGATAAAATACATCGTATCGCCAATTGTACCGGATTTAACAATTATATCATTCGACAAATATAGTTCCGGTTTAATGAACATAATTAGCTTTTCGATCGCTGGCTCTGGCAAGTATTTAAATAATTTCACGTTATCTAGTAGCCTCTTGTAGTTGTGGAATATCAGTTCCTAAAATTGCACATAGAATTAATAAAATGGAGGACAATGAAGGAGAGAATCATTTTAGCCATCCGTGAAAGAAGAGTGAAAGTGAGAAAAGGCGTGCCATACTTTACGAAGAGGTTCGGATACTTGACTGAGAATGTGAGTGTCTCGGATAAAATTCTTCTTGTACCAGTAATTGCTATATTCGAGTAGCCTCTTTTGCATAACCCGAGGCAATTCTTTATACTGCATGTACTCTTGCAATTGCTGCAATAGTTTCAGGCGCTCGTTATTGAAGGATTGTAAGGTTGTTATGAGCCGCGAAAACTGAGCTGGAAAAGATTTTTCACAATAATATAAGAATATTTGTTAGTATATGTATATGTATGTGTGTTTGTGTGTTGGTATTTTCTTGTCAATATCAATATATTATCAATATCAATATATTAGAATGAAAATTGAACCAAAGTATAGAATAAATATTAAAGAGCCCGAAATTTCTGTAGTTCATATTTTTATATAATAAACGTAGAATTTTAATAATATAGCAATGTAAAATTGTAAATGTTATGGGACTTTTGCTCTTGTTCGTCTTCTTTTTTTCTTCTTCTTTATTTGTTTATGTTTTTTTTTTCTTTTGGTTTCTCAATATCAAAAATATCTTTAATCTCTCGTCAAATATATATTATACAAAATACCAACATAGCAGATAAATAAATCCAATTTTTCCTATGATGGATAGAATAAAATTTATTATCATGTCCTCCGGGGTTGCGACGTCTAAATAATGTTCCGAGCTAACTAACGATATCATGGCCCGGTTCATCGACAAAATATATTTTTTCATTTTCGTATCTCGTTTCTCCATATTTTTACTTAATATCCACGACTTTCTGTTTTCGAGTTCGAAATAGCATATGAGAATTTAGAAGATTAATGGGAAAGTAATAAAATTACGACGACTAACGAATCGATGTCAATAGCGTTGGGAAATTTTAAAATCAACAATGGCACATAATAGGTCATACATGCCGACCAATGCAAACTAATAGTCAATATTAAAAAAAGATCCAAATATATTCTGATTTGAAAGTGTACGTTGTATGCCTGAAATTATTTTAAAATAATAATATAAGTAATGCGTAATGTTACGGATATTGGGGCAAGATAGTTGATAATTGTTTTCTTCTCTCTCACGTGATTAAGATGACGGATATTGCGAATAAGATTGCCCACTCGAAATATTTTAAAGCAATTGGCAATTGAACCGTACCAGCTGATACTTTTTTCGTTATTAATAATAAAGTCAATTGTTTGAAACGGTAAAGCCGAGAAGAAATCAAAAATAAAAAAACTTGTTACATACTTCCTGAAAGAATTATTGAATTATTGTTACGTTGCTTATCCTAATATTAATTATATGCCAATGTCATCCATATAAATTAAAAATAAACTCTTACTTAAATACAATTTTAGGATCTAAAATTACTTTTTTCGTGATCTGATCATAATATCCGGTTAAACAATAAATAAAATTATCGAGCACCATGATAATGTCAATTATCACTAGGTATCCGAAGCTGGGCAGTGCACTATCCAAATAAAATGCACTTAGGAATGGTACCCATACGAGAGTTATAATCGTAATTACACTTACAATTATGTACCACAAGTTTCTGAAATTGATGTTTTTTTTTTTTTTTGTATTTAGTTTTGTTTTGTTTTTGTCGTTGTTGTTGCTGCTGCTGTTGTTGTTGTTTTTGTTTTGTTGTTGTTGTTGTTGCTGCTGCTGTTGTTGTTGTTTTTGTTTTGTTTTTTTTGTCTTTTTGTTTTGTTTGTTTTTTTGTTTTTGTTTTTGCTCTCCACTTTTGGATGACCAACGATCGAAAAAAGAGGAAAGCATCATCGATAAGTAATTAAATTTTATTGCATGGACTCATTGCATACCTGAACGAACTGAATGGATGGATCATAAAAGGGAATTTTAGCAGATGATTATTTATTTCACGCTTAATCGCTGTCGTACTTTTCAGATAAGTTTGAGCGTAATACTGATTAGGTGATAAAATGCGCTTACGCATGAACCAGCGATTCACATATGAAAATAAATCGCTACCTTTTATTAATTTATCAACTTCGTCTGGCTCGGATGGTATTCTGCACGTGTGTTTTAAAACAGGTTTGGGCTAATTGAAAAATTGTATCGAGCCTCAAACATCGGTCACATTATATAATCATAGACAATGATAAACATAGACCAATAATATAGTTTACCTTCTCGGCATTTAACACTACCTCAGGTATTAGATTTATTAAATGCATTATCAGGCGATCGTTTTATTCTAGCTTTTATGTTTGCAATATGTGCTCGACAGTAATTGAAAGGTCAACAAGATTATATACGTCGCAATATTATTAATCGTTATATTAGTAACTAAGGACGAACGCTAATGTTGTTTTAAAATTTTAGCGCCACTCGATGGCGCTGCTGACGACGCTTTGCTACAACCTGTCAAAAAATACAACGCATTGTGCGTTCGTTGGGTGTGTGTGCGGGCGCGCGCGCGCCCGCTCGGTTGCCTAGATAAGGTTAGATTCCGGGAAATAGACGTGAATTCCAAATACGGTATGGACCGAGGAGCTTATCTTTAAGCGTAGGCGTTTCATAATAACGAGATTAGAGTTAGAAGAAGTGAATTTAAAGTCACAATTATGTATTAATAAATTCTTTATGGTGAATTTAATGCTTTTGGTGGGAAGCTGCAGCTAATCGATTACGAAAATGTGAGTAATTGGCGTTTATTGCTAGTTATATTGGATATTTAAATATCAATTATTTATGTAATAAACGAATGACAATGAAAACAGTGATGTATTATTTTGATTTAAGTTTTGGTTTTGTATGTTTTATTGGATGTTTTGATTGAGATAATGTTGTCGTACTGTTTCTTGTATTAACAATTGGCGTTCAATAATAAATATTTGTTATCAAGCTTATGCGTAATGGTGATTTTTGTCAATGTTATTTAGGAATATTGGAGTATCGTTCACTCTCTTTGTCTTTCTAACTCTTACCTGGGCCGAGGACTATTATAAATTGTTGGGTGTTGAGAGGACTGCCGATCAACGAGATATTAGAAAGGCCTTTAAGAAACTTGCAGTCACCGAGCATCCAGATAAGAAAACTGTAATTTGTGATTTGCTCTTGTAATTAATGTTTACTGCGTCTGAATTTTTTTTGTAATGGATTTTGAAAAATTTAGGACGATCCGGATGCTCATGTTAAATTTATAAAACTGACGACTGCTTACGAAGTTTTGAAAGATCCCGACTTAAGGAAGAAATATGACTTATACGGGGAGGATGGTCTCGATGATTCTAAAAGCCGCAGGAATTATCATTCGTATACGTACTATCAGAATAATTTTGGAATCTACGACGATGATCCTCAAATTGTTACTCTCAATATAAACGATTACTGTAAGTGGCTTTAGTAGAGCATTAATTAATTTGAAAAATTAATTTATAAAATTCAACGTATAACTAATTATTTATTTAGTTGAGAGTGTAACTGCTTCGGAGAAAATGTGGTTTATTAATTTTTATTCACCACAATGTAGTCACTGTCATCATTTGGCTCCAGTTTGGAGGAAACTTGCTAAAAAACTTGAAGGAGTCATTAGGATCGGCGCAGTTAATTGCGAAGACGATTGGCACTTGTGCTCCCAAGTTGGAATACAATCGTATCCTACCTTATTATATTATCCAGTGGTAATTAAATTACTTTCAACAAGAATACAATTATTATTATGCCTAAATTATTATTAAAGCCATGCTCACGTCGTAGAATTCTCATCAAGGACTGAAATATAAAAATGAGAAAACCTACGAAGCAATTATGAAGTTTGTGTTGGATAAGCTTCATATAGACATACCTGAAATTAGTAAATCAGTTTGGACTAGTCTGTTAAAAGGAAAAGGTTTGAAAGAAAAGCCAATGTTAATTTTCATCTGCAAAGATGTTAATTACTGTTTTACATCGGACGAACGATTAAGAGTTGCTGCTACTTTTGTAAGTTTTTTTGCATATCAACCATATTTTATTAGACAAAGTAAATCGTGTTGCGTTGTTTATTCCATTGAATCGGCTTCACAAAATTAATACACACTCTATGAGTTATGTTTATATTACATGTATTTAAAGAACATTTCAGTGCAGAATTTCTTTTAGGATAAAATGATCCATGTTAAAGTATTTGAATGCAAAGATAGTAAATGCCACGATATTATCTCGGACT
The DNA here is from genome assembly GCF_000503995.2 of Ceratosolen solmsi marchali. Taxonomy (NCBI): domain Eukaryota; kingdom Metazoa; phylum Arthropoda; class Insecta; order Hymenoptera; family Agaonidae; genus Ceratosolen; species Ceratosolen solmsi. The sequence goes on along the minus strand of NW_011948425.1, from coordinate 5,724,084 downwards.
CGACCACTGCCGTTTATCTACCATCTAAGCTTAATGCTGATGTTAAGCCTACATTAATCAATGATATTGTAGAGGTTGAGGATTTGGTTAAAAAAATTTTAGAACAATTGCCCGAACCACAAGATATTAATGACGATGAGTATAATGTAATTAAACATCTTCGTAATCGACGCTCTCTCTCTCTCTCTCTCTTTACTTTCTTTTTCTTTCTTTATTTCTTTTTTTTTTTTTTATAAAATTTACCAAGAAATGTAACAAACATCACTGACAGGATATTTTAGGTAAAGTAACAAAGAAAAGTGGTAACGGATGGCTATTTTGCTTCTATATTGGCCATGATACAGACTTGGATATCTTACTAAAGCAATTACCCAGTGTATTGAAGGACGTAGCATTAGGTAAAGGACATAAAATTTGCATTGTTTGCGACATAACATGTGTGGAAAAACAAAACAAAAAAAAATCAGTTTTAACAATTATAATCCCCCAGGCAAAATTAATTGTGGACGATACTCAAAATTATGTAAAAAACTGAACATTAATCGGTATCCTACTTGGGCTGTTTTGAAGCCCGGAGGCGCATTCGAAATAAGCCACGGGAAGAATAGAATGAACGACGTTGCGAATTTCGCTAAGAATAGTCTGAAAGCAGAAAACGTTTGGGCACTCTCCGCGGATAAAGTTCACTCGATATTAAACAAAGAAAGCGGTAGGTATCGAATAAATCAGTCGTTACTCTAGTGCAATGGCGTGCACCACTCAATTACTCAATTATTATCAACGCTGTATCTTGGGATTTTGGCAGGCGAAGCCTGGTTTCTCGATTGGTATGCACCCTGGTGTCCGCCTTGTTTAAAATTTCTCCCAGAAGTGCGCAAAGCGTCGTTAGAATTCGACTCTTCGGTCGTGCATTTTGGAACTGTTGACTGTACGACCCACTCGGACATTTGCAAGCGCTACAATATCCAATCCTATCCAACGGCCACACTCGTCAATGGCACAAATACATTTCACTTTACAACCCAGCGAACGGCCTCGCACATCATAGAATTCATCAACGAAGCCATGAACCCAACAGGTACATACATCCAACTAATCACGAATTCATCGGGCAATTTCATCTCACGCGAGATCATGTTTCAGTATTGCATCTGACGTCCAAGAGCTTTAATCAAAAGCTCGGTAAGAAAAGAGCCAATCACTTGTGGATAGTGGATTACTTTGCACCTTGGTGCAAGCCCTGCCAGCAGTTGGCTTCCGAATGGACGGGAGTGGCAAAAGCACTCAAGCTCCTTTCCTTCGTTAAAGTAGCGAGCGTTGATTGCGAGGCCGAGAAGTCGATATGCTCGGGGCAAAATGTGCGTAGCTATCCGACAATCAGGTTATATCCAATTGGTAGTGAGGGATTGAATTCCGTGGTGTAAGTAGCCTCTCGTTTAATATTAAGCGAGCAATATAGTTGTTTATTATTTCGTCCGTTTAATGGAAAATTGCAGATTGTATAGTGGACAGAGAGACACTTCGTCTCTATTGAAGTTTGTCACACAATTTTTACCAGTGAAGGTACAAGAGTTGAATGAGGCGAACTTGGAGAAGGCGGTTTTGAAAACTGACGATGTAGTGTTGGTCGATTATTTCGCGCCCTGGTGCAGTCACTGCATAATTTTGGAACCCCAATTTGCGATAGCTGCTCAGGTGAGTCACTGCTTTACTCAAACGCTCTTACATGAATTTCAAGATATAAATTATTATTGATCATCATCCAATGATTGGCTTTAAACATCATCGAATCTGACGAATGGAGAATAACGATGATTTTCTATTAATATATCGTGTAGCTTGCGCTTCTCCGATTAAATTGATGCTGTTACACTATATATATATATATATATATATATATATATATATATATATATATATATATATCGACTGTTAAAATCGGTAGTCAATGTATTCGGAAGATATTCTATATTTATTAAATAATTATGCATTTGTTTATATTAAACGTAAGTCGGTAAAATTTTGTAAATCAAACTCGGCATGAATGAATAAATTTTAAAAATCGCAGTTTTCTCTTTTTTAAATATTTTCATTTTTTTTTTTTTTGCAACATATTACTTAAATAAATATTTGTAATTGTATATATATATATATATATGCAGTACATGTTAAATGATATATCAACAAAGTGAAAAAATATTTATTTCAAAAGATTTATTTTAAAAGTTCTTTATAAAATCTACAATTTCAGTTACTTTGTATAAACAAATTACAATGCATTACTTTAAAATTGCATTTACAATTATATAATTTATGTATGCCGACAACTTAAAAATATATGTTTAAAACATAACATATATATATAGCATATATTTATATCGCACTCTAATGTCTGATGAAAAAGCTTAGAAAATGAATATTATTGTATACGTTTTAAAATATTAATTTAGAATTGATTGATATATTTAAAAATCTAAGTTATATTAGTCGTTTGTATAATCTAATTAACGAAAGCTGACATTATATCGAATTCAACTAGATAAACTTGTTAATTACAATGTGAATCGACCTTATTTGTTCACATAATATCGATTATGCAATCTTCTTGGGGAATTGGAATTTTGCATTTTGATAAATTTTTGCCATACACGATTGATGTAATTTTATTAGATGTGATTTCAAATTAATAATGTGATTATAATCATTTTGACACGACAATTTTTTGCATTTATTTTAATTTCATCCGAAAAATTGAATGAAAAAATGTGAAGTACATTCCAGTAAAAAAATTTCAAGGAGGACATGATAGATAATTTTACATTCAAGTTCGCATTGTGAAACGTGCAGTTAGTGGTTTGATATTGTTATCAAGAGATTGTGGCTAACAAGTACAGAAAACTAATGGAATTGAAACGAACTTGCGATATAAAATCATAAGCTTTGTTACCGCACGAGTAAAAGCCAATCGATTGTATGCCATCACAAATAATTATTAATACTCGCAGCATAACAGAGAAAATAAAACTAAACGTTTCGATAATGTATCTTCGATCAATAGACTGTAACGTGACTCCATAAAAAATTGCACCTTATCAGATGTCTTACCAAACCCACCCCAACCCACCTCTCTCCAACAATCCATTCATCTTTTGCATCATCGTAACAGAGGTCCAGCGCTCCTTCTCCTCCTTAAAACGTTAACAAGTCGTTTAAACGCACTTGGGTTGGCTAGTCAAGCCTTAGTGTCCGATCTCACGGACGTGAACTTAAACGCGACGAACGAGTCTGTTTCAGCTGCTGGAGGGTAAAGTTCGACTGGCAAGGCTAAACTGCGAGCAGTACCACTACCAGTGCAGTCAGGCGGGCATCCGCGCCTACCCGACCCTCGCCCTCTACACCGGGAAGCGTCGAGGCAGGAGATTGACGGGTAGCACCCGACTCTCGGCCACTAGAGCCGAGAGCATCAGAGACGAGGTGCTGGACCTCTTGCCCCGGTGGCACGACGAGCTCTAGCCGCTGGTGCTCCAAGGCTTTACCTCTACTCCTCCGTTAGAGGTTAGGGGTTACCGTGGAGACGCGAACGCGAAAGCCGGGCCGTCACGGCGCTCGGCAGATTTTCTTTAACGAATTTATTGTGATAATGAGCGATTAGCCTATTAAGTTCGGAACTCTCGGTGCAACTTCCTTCGCCGATGTAATATCAAAGCTTTGATGAAGCCTCCGTTGGACGATCACATTCCCGCTCGATCGATGGTTGGCCATGCACCAACACCTCGGCACGATACTAACCGAATCGCGCGTCCAACGATCCTTGACATTCTAGACAATTTTCATTTAATCAAATCTCCTGCCTCCCCCCACCACGCTTTCCCGCCCTCCCTCGCCAACCTCCCCTTCCTTCCCCTTCCTCGCCAACATTTCACTCGAACCAACTATCTATCTATCGACCTACCTACCTATTTCTCCATACCTACGTCAAATTCTCCGATCTTCGTTTTGTTTAGCCTCTATTGTTTTTCATTTCTTCACAACGCGGTGAAATAATAGCGCCATTGATAAATGAAAAACGATAGGTGGCGTCATTCTATTATTATGGTTATTACTGTATCTAGGGATTGCGCGGGGATTAGCCTCGATGTCTCTCACCCGCGTACCACAATGGGCATGACGTGTCCGTTTCTGTGAAAAAATGCGCACAGTCAGTTGCGAATTTCAATGCGGTCGTGTCGATTTCAATCTGACACAGCAACGGTAATTATTATTTTTAATCCAGGAGAAATACTTGCCGCAGAGTAGAGTCGATTAGATTCCCGTTAATCACGCGATGTCTTTTTCATTTTGATTACCTCGCAATATTATATTCTTAACAATCTTATAATTTGGACAGTGTTTTCCCTTTGAATGGCATTATCCCCCTCCCTCCGTCGCGCTCTCTCTCTCTCTCTCTCTCTCTCTCTCTCTCTCTAATTTTCATTCTTTCGCTCCCGCGCTTTCTCACTCTTATTTTTATTATCGGCTTTGATTACTTTTTCATTATTATCAACGAAAAATCTCAAAAGAATCTGTAATTTAGGCACTTTATCGAATAGTAGTAGTCTTCCTATTATTATAATAGTAGCTCATTGTTTATAAATAGCCGTTCGATCAATTTTCTTCTGCCTTCTTGCTTGTCGAAGAAATGTCGAGAACTAATTAGATGATATTGCAATTGACTGAAGGTATGTAAATGATCGTTAAAATTAACCTTCATAATAATGGCTATTGATATTTTCAAACGAGATGAATCATCGTCCATGCATTTCTATGTGATTTTTGTGAGCCGGGGATACCGTGATATATTCTCACACCTGGCGTGAAAGCCGAAAGTTGCACAACGTGAAAATCGCTCTTCC
>NW_011948425.1:5701012-5719111 GCF_000503995.2 Ceratosolen solmsi marchali | reverse complement strand
CTCCGGAGTGGGGGACGGGGGGGGGGGGGGGGGGGGGGGTCAGCGACACGACAACAACAGTTAATACCCACGGCACTCGTTTGCGGGCTTGGGTCTGTCGACTTTAGGGCCGATGACAGGGATAAACAAGCGTCCTTGGTCGTTCGTCATCGCGAGCGACAAAAACATCGACTCCCCGCAGTCTTGCGGCTCGGCATCGTCGAGCTTACCTGCTCGTCGAGACGTGAATTCGCCTCGGACCAACCCCCTGCGAGTCCATCACCACCCATAGGGGCAACGTACCTTTACGCCATGATATAACACGACGTTTTGCCGAAAATATGCTTGGAAAAATTACCAATCGGTTATATCGCTGACGTTGCAATCCCGTTGCAAACCCATTGCAAACCCTTTGCGGTCCTAGTCAAAGTTTCCATTTGCTGGACGTTTTCCCTCACATTTTCAGCGCTAAAAAAATGTAAAAGTTTGACTAAATGTGGACGCTACATTTGTAAAAATTATGTATTAAAAGGGAACAATGTTAATTTTTTTTGCTTTTCTCTTTTTTTTTTATCACATGTACCAGTGGATGCGAAATACGTATGACTGTATGATGAATTATTACGAATTGTTTACACTTTTACTACACCGACATCTTTTATATGGTAGTATTTTTATAATGCAATAAAGATATTATTCATATAATTTGTTTTTAATCCCGATAATTAATGTAAAATCCGTATTCTATTTGATAAATTATTATTTCTATGTAAATGAAGCTATAGGGCAAATATTTTAATTCAATTTAAAGTGGAAGGATGTCCACGATGCACACTGCCTGTAAGTTAAAAAATATCGAAAGTTAATTAATATATATATATATATATATATATATATATATTCTATATAAAATTAAGTAATATACAATTGCAATTATTATAATTATAATATAATAATTGCGTAATAACATTGTAAAATAGTAGCTGTCGTATGCATGTGAACCTGCATAAATCTTACAATTATTATTTAAAACGGTAAGTATTCAATTATAATACAATCGTGTTGATTTGTTAAACCGAATAAATTATTCGAAATATATGATTATACAATAAAAGCCTCAAGTAGATTCTTCCGTTATAATTCTATAATTAAATGGCAGATGGGTTGAATTTAGAAAGAAGAGTTTACAATTGATGTATTCATCTTGAGGACGAATTTACGTAGGTAAATTGAAAAATGATAAAGACACTTTGCATGTAATAACACTTAAGCCAACCGACATCCTGTCACTAATCCCGTAAAATAAGAAAAGCCGATGAAGACGTTGAGCTTTATCGTCTTCTACATCAACCTTCTCCGAAAGAGACTGCATTCAAAAATAAACACCCAGTATGCACGACGATAGAGTCTCCCTTTCTCTGTCCCTCCACCCGCCACCAACGTCATCTTCTCCTCTTCTATCTCATTCTCGTTTGTTCATTCTTTCTTCTTGGTGAGTCCCCTACTAAGGTGGTCGCCAGGGACTCCTTGACGCGTTCCTCTCTCTCTCTCTCTCTCTTTCTCCGTCTCCTGCACCTATCTCACCTGGCGACTCTTCTCCCTCCCCCACTCTATCGCTCTCTCTCTCTCTCTCTCTCTCTCTCTCTCTCTCTCTCTCTCTCTCTCTCTCTATCTTCCTTTCATAGTCTGCATTCACGCGAGAACGCCATTTTGATGCGAGACTTTGTCTGGCCTTATTCTTACTCAAGTTCCTCTCTCTCTCTCTCTCTCTCTCTCTCTCTCTCTCTCTCTATATATATATATATATATATATCGTCTGCGCACTTTCCTTAGTGTGCAATGAGTTTCGGGCCGTCAAGTCGACGAAAAGGCCCGCCACGAAAATAGTTGCGTGAAGTGGATCAACGACAGCAGCCGATTGCGCGCGAGACGGAGAGGGAGCGAGAGACGCCGAAGGAAGGGGCGAAGGAGGAGGAAAACCGCGCGACTCACCACGGGAAAGCCCCGTTACGGTTCAGTCGAGGTGGACTGTGCACCGGAGAACGATCGCGAGGACTAAGAGAGGACGAGGAAGCGGTGCCAGTAGTGATGAGCAGCGGTGTGCGTGCGGTGTGAAAAGTGTGCGAGAGTGGCAAATCGCTGCAGCTGGCCACCAACGATCGCCATGGGGAGCCGAGGCTGAGATCGCGCGCGCGCACGCGCCCCTACAGCCACAGGTGAGTGCGAGGCCCAGACGCCCGCGACCTCGAATTCTTCGGCCCAAGCGGCGGACGTACCGTTACAGCGCCGACTTAAATCTCGACGATGCGCCACTATCCAGGATACCGCGGGACTCGGCTACCTCCGTCATTGCTTCGTACTCGTTGCACTATATCGGCGCGCCCTGCAGGCGAGGAATGCGAGTCCTATTCTCATTGCTTATCGCCTCGGGCCTTTGAGACTTATACGGGCCGTGGTCCAGCGGCCGAGGAGTCCAGGTGAAGCTCGATCAATATCCTTCGATTATCCTGCGTCGCGTTATATCGGTCAAGGGAATGCGAATGAAAGGGCGAACGAGCAGTGTGGCGTGTATTGAGTAAGAGTTATGACGAAGAATTTCGCGTTGCCAGCAAGGAGAAAGTAAATGTTATGATAAAACTTCCATACATCTATTCTCTCTCTCTGTTGTTACATTAGGCCATCCTTACGCTCTCGCACAATTAAATTTACACTTAATTTGATCGGCATGGCTCGCGCCCTATGTCATTCAAATTTTTGCCACTCCGCCAACTATAAGGTCCAATACTTTTCTGCTTTTTTTTTTCCCCTCCCACCGATCGCGGCAATTTCATCTCCCAATGCATTCCACAATTGCCACGCGGTTATCAATGAGTTGGTTCGCAACCCCGCACTGGCAATCCGACACACAACGATATCAAAAACATTTGGTCCTCAAAAACGACTGCACTGCCAAGTATAATTCCAAACAAAATTCCCGGGATATTTCGCGCGAAAGCGTTCGATATATTGTTACGGCTATAAGTAGTAAGACGAGGAGAGAAGGCGATTCGCGTTGGTAAACGAGATATTTGAATATCATAGAAAGTTTCGTTGTGTCACTTGATCGGCTTGCATTAGCCTGATATTCCTTTGCAACGCATGACCCGCAGATAAAGGAGGGAGGAGCTGGAGGAGGAGGCGGCAGCGGCGTCGGCGGTGGCGGCGGCGGCGGCGGCGGCGGCGGCGGCGGCGGCGGCTGCGGCGGCGGCGGCTCTCATTCGAAAGCAGCGCGTGGAAAAAGTCGAGCCGAGGAGGTGCCGAAGCGACAATGGGCTCGAAAGTCGAATACGTCGAGTCGTCGCACATGTACGCGACGAACTACATCAGGAACTCCAAGGCCATTGGCGTCCTTTGGGGGATATTCACCATATGCTACGCCATCATCGGCGTCGTGGCGTTCATCACACCCGAATGGCTCGGGGATCTTGAGCACGAGAACCCCGGCAGATTCGGACTGTGGATGAGGTGCAGCTTCGGCGGAACCGGTAATTCCATGTCTTCCCTCTTTCCTTTATTTTGCTTCCCTTCGGCACTCCACGAGTTTAAGGAGAAACCTCGATGTTGACGAGTCTTCGGTACTATTATTCGTTTTCTGCTTCGTTTTGTTCTCTCGTCTTTTGTTTTTTATCATTTTTTGTGCTTATTTTGTTTTTTGTTTTTTGTTTTTTGTTTTTTGTCATTTGGGTTTTCAATTATTGGGCGTTTCGAGCTCCACGCATTTATGTTTTGTTATTTTTCGCTTTTTGACGTAATCACGCTGTTTCCGTTTTGCTTTAATCTTACGATCGTTGTTTTGGTTTTCGAATCGATCGATAAAATGTATCACGATTGATTGAATTGATATTATAAGCGTATATTAACGGATTGCTTCCGGTTAATAATTATAGGCCTTTTAAATGTTATGGGCTTAAAATAAATATCCGCATCCTGTTGACTAGAAAGCCCAATGCCTTACGTACAATTCAATCATTTGAGAAATTTTATTTGTCTATTAATAAACCTTTGATTCTATAATAATACTTATTATTAAAATTATTGGCGTGTGAGTAAAAATGTCTAGAATATTCAGTTGAGCGGCATCAAGAACTTTATATTTCAGGCAACATAGTAAAATTTAATATGAAAAGCAATTAATAATACTTGTTTAATGCACAGTATGCAACATATTGATAAAAGTTTTTTTTTATTTTTTTTTTATTATAATACTTTATCGAGTATCATTTATCTTGTGAAACAAGCACTCTTTAGCTTATTTGAATAATTAGGTTTCGAGCCTTATGTAAGTTTCCGTTATATCGCTTCTTATATCAACTAATTAATTAATAATTTTAGAAACATAAGCGCTCGTTGTATATCAGTCAGGATATGGATAATACGAGAAAATATTTTATACTTTCCACGATACAATCATAAATATTATTAAGTATATTTAAAAAATGGGCCTTTTGTGTGTTGAAGGCAGTCACGTCATTAAAAAGCGATTTCAATGAATTTATTAATTAAATCATTTGACAAAAGTGATTTTTTCTTTTCATTTTTCAATATTAATGAAACGAAAAAAAAGCCCTCCGTGAGTTTAGAGTCTGAAGATGATTATATCGAATATCCATATTTTCACCACATACAATTAAACTGATAATACTTTTTTTAGTTACGAAAAGATTTGAAACAATTGGATTAAGAATTTTCTCGAGAGAATTCGCAAGTATTTTTAACCTTCTCTTTCTATTTAAATTTTCGCTTTAATTTTCATTCGTCTAAATGCAAGCGTCGCAGTTCGTCAGAACTGTATTAATAAAAAGCATAATGTAGATTATATTACCCGATATATATATATATATATATATATATATATATACATACACAGAGATCTGCTGGTTATTTAAAGTGATGTGCATCGTACGCGTTAAGACTGAGTAAATCTAATTGTTACGCGATTTTTTATGACAGAAAAATTTATTTCGACCGTTTGCTCTGGTCAACAAGATACTTAACATTTTTGTTGCATATATTACTACAATAGACAAGCAGTGAAAGTCATGGTACTTTCACGTTTTATCATCAATTAACATCTAATGGCATAACTAGCTAATTTATGTATAATTAATGTAAAATACATGAAAATACATTCCTATTTATACTCTAAAATGGATAAAATATTCAATTTAATATAAATATATATTACGTTCATACACTTGCTAAATTTGTTTGAGCATCGACGTATCGATGAATCGTTGAAGATTAAAACATAGGGTACTGCTTAATTTTTCTCTATATTTTGTCTATTTTGGTCAATTTAATCGTGTCGTTGTTACTTAATTATACAACTATGCTCTTAAAAGTTTCGTTATTTAGAATTGGAGTCAGAGCTGTTGAATAAGTGACAGTCTCGTGAGATTATGCGATGCTTTTATAATGCTTGTCCAAAGCGTGATAATGCACGTCAAAGTTGAAATTACAGTCATTGAGACAATTGTGCATGGATTTAAGAAATTCGACTTATTTATAAGTGATAGTTAGGAATGGTGATCGCAAACCCATGATCCATGAAGCATCAAATCAGCGATAAGTCCGATAATGCGGTTTTCCTGTAACAGGTGAACTCCTGGAGGAGTGCGTCGGTCGTCTGGATGATCTATCTACAATCGCCAATGTGCCATTCAGGGTTAGCACGATCTTGGTCGCGATAGCGGTGATAATCGCCCTCGCATCGATCTGCGCCATGTTGCTCTTCCTCTTCTGCCAGAGTACCACCGTCTTCTACATATGCGGTTGGATGCAAGTGATTTCCGGTGAGTGTTTTTTTATCTTTTGTTCGTCTATTGCTGCCATTTTCAATATACGGGATAGAGATTAGGTGATTAGGAGGAGGTGGGGTAGGCAACAGGCGAATAATTTCGGGTGGTGCGACCGATAGCAAAAAAAGAGTCAAATCCGCGGATTTTCCCATCGATACGATATGAGCTTTATGTATACTTGGAATTTATTTTATCCTATTTGCTTGGCCGCTCTTTACGACCGAGCGCGGAATAAATTATAGAAATTTATTCATTTTTCAATGAGCTCGAAAATTATGCGTATATTATCGCTCATAAGGTGAATTTATGCCACAAAGTAAAGGGTCGACGGCTTAGGCATGTTCTTGCCGCTGACGTGGCTGCATCTCAATAAAAACGAGCTTGGCGAGTAGATTATTTTCACAATTACGTGATTTCTGGGAAAAGAAGAATAGGCATTTGAGCGTTGTTGGGTAGCGCGATGTCTCGACATTACTGGGAAGAAAAGTTTTATCCAGTATTTAAGTGTCAATGCGGAAAACAACCGTGGAACCTGTCTTTCTTTCGTTATTTCGCTCTTGTTCCTCTACTCGACCCCCCACCCCCACCACCACCACCACCACCACCACCAATCATGCCACTCAATCACTCTTCATTAGGAGAAAAAGTGAAAAAAAAAAAAAAAAAAAAAAAAAAAAACAAATAAAATGTAAAAAGCCACATTGATCCATCCTCTATCTCTCCTTCTCGCTTTATAAACAAATTGCCAGGCACGAAATGTTCTGCGGCGCTTATATGCGCGGCGTCGCGGGAAAGTTTCTCGCCGAAACGCAGCTTACGGAAGAGCAATAAATTCCATAAGTGAAAAACCATCGCGCTCGTTCAATTATCGGGTCGATTTCATTAACCTGCCGATGGAGAAGCGATTCGCCAATTACCATTGCCGTAATTATCGATGCCCCGAATGTTGCGGGACGCGAGGTTTACGGAAGCATCGTAAGTACGTTCATCGATCCTTAGGCTTTAATAATGAATAAGATATCGTTAAATTCGATTAATATTCCATTCATGGACGTTTGTACAAAGGGTGAGATATTATTATAAGACTGCGAACGATGAACCGCCCGACAAACTGAAACGAGACGCTGCGATGTTACGCAATAGTGCCGGTGTTGGGCTATTGGCTATGGAAGCTCGCAATACGAACAAATAACTAGCGGAAAAACAGTAATTACTGTCGTAATGCAGAAAATGGAATGCCCGCTAGCCACTACATATCGCTATTATTGTTTAAATCGACGCTTCTTACAGGCACATTTCCATGATGAAAATAAAATGATTATTTTGCTTACGCCGTAACGCATTTCTTACATTCTCATTACGTAATTACGTTATGCTAATCGTAGGCCTTTCGAGTAAGAATTTTGACGGCACCATAGCTTAAATCATAAATTGTTGACGTCGAGCGCTAACGTGGATCAGTTAATTACAGATTAATATTTCTAAGCGAACATCTCCTCGCTCGTCAACTTTTAGCCTCCTCTATCGCATCCTTCCTAATAGAATTGGATAGATTGAATTAATGAGAATCAGACAGGCTGTTGTGATTATTCTCTCATCATCGAGGAGAGAGAGAGAGAGAGAGAGAGAGAGAGAGATAGAGAGAGAGAGAGAGAGAGAGCGAGAAAAAATACAATATTATTATCCCTTAACGATTCAACGGACGACATTTTATTTCTATTATTATATTTACGTACGCTAGTGTGTTTTACACACAATTGTACACACAAGTGTACACATTTACGCTTATCACTTGTAATAAAAAAAAAAAAAAAAAAAAAAAAAAAAAAAAAATGACGACTAATTCATCACACAGCTATGCATTATATCGCGTTAATAATTAATTCTTAAAGAAAAAAAGTTATTTGATTAACCATATTATGTGGAAAATTAATCTACCGATGGATTAAAATTATTAACTAATTAATAACGAGATAGAAATAGAATTTGATAAGTAGCGTAGAACGTATATTTACATTAAATTTAATTCTTATATGGATTGGTAATTATTACTCAGTTTGTAATTAAAATGAATTATATTACCAAGTATAATAAGGAGTATAAAAAATAAAAAAAAAAAAGGTAAGATATTCTCTTTATTTGGGGAACAAGGGCACGCTGGGGTTGCAATTAGTATAAATTGCGAAGTGAGTTTTATAAAAGGAAGTACGTTCGTTGTAGTAAGCCGATTGTTACATGTGGATGTAGTTCACGATGAAGCTTCCCAGCGAACGGAATAGAGGAACATTTCGGTACGTACTAAATGATTTAGATTATCATTATCTAATTAATTGCGGATCTCTTGAGGAATTATAAAGGAATTGGAAAAGATAACTGTTACGTAGTTAATTTCTTAATAAGAATTACGAAAGCTTGATGCTACGTCGAGGAAGAGATCCGTTTCGATCTTCATTCATTAAAGATCCACAAATGCCATGTAATAAAAGCATGTAGGCATTTTGTCTCTTAATAGATGACTTTTAATGCAAAGATTATCATTTAATGCTTGCGTTCGGTTAAATATAAAAGAGTTGTTATTGAAGAATAGAAAGAGTCCAATGAAGTATTATGATATTCTGTATCTGCTTGCTGTACAGAATTAGCATATTTTTAAACTTTCCATGCGTTCTGTAAATAACGCCTGTTTTACGATAAGTAGTAGCACTATTATAGCCAATTTAAGGAAAAACGTAATAGGAATTATTAATTTGATTTTAAAACAAATTTGTTTTTTACGCCAACTACAGACGCGTAGCATACGGATAGTAGAAGAATTTTGCATTTGAATAGTTGAATTTCATATTATGATAATGATAAGGAAATATTAAAATCTTTTAAACTTCTCAAGTTTGTAAATAATCTGTTTCTAACTTATGCTTTAACTCAACTTTACGCAGACGGGAAATTTTATGAATACATTTATTTCTTTTCTACGATACATGAAAAATAAAAGTAAAAACGCTTATAATCTTGTCATTCGGCAATACTCTGCCAAATATACTTTTTAAATTCAATAGCTACTTTCTGCATTTTTAAAATATGCAAATAAAAAAATTATCATTAGCCTACGATATATGGATATAGATGTTTTCATTCGATAGATTATATATTAATTGTAATAAACTGAATAAATTTACCGACATGCACATTTTTCATTAGAAAGTTGTGAATAACAGTTTATGTAACGCCAATTGCAAGTGATATACATATAGATAGATATAAGCGTATACAAAACATCGAGAGAAAATTATTTATTTTAAGTCCAATAAATATTTCGACACGTTTACTTGCAATTCTTAAAAATTTATCAACAACACGACAAGTGTAATAACAATATACTTTCACCAGATCGTAGCTAATTTCCATTAAATTAAAGTCGTATATATTAGGGTATAAAGACGTGTTGCGAGCGTCGAAAACGACGTTATTTCGTCGTCGATCGAAATTTGAATGTCCATTCTAATATAGCGCGGGCAAGTTAGAAAATCACCTACTTAGCACAATCCAAAGATCTCTCAACGGCTTAAGCCGCTCGAGACGCGTGTATCGATGGAGGCGAGAACTTTCCTTAAAATCAACTCGACTACAATGGCTCGGGTACTGCTCGAATCGCACCACCGACCTATCGTTATCCCCGAGAAATTATGTCGAAAGGTATTATGAGAAGGCGGCGGTAGCGCGAGGAAGGCGATAGGCCGATCAGGAGAGGCAGATTGGATGGGCGTTGAGGGAGATGCGCTGCTTAGGTCGCGTTTACCGCTCCCTGGACTGAAATGTCGAATGTACCGTTATGAGAATGATGTGCCGACTACGACGATGCCTTGATCCTCGGGGACGTTATTAATACCGGGAACAGCACACTTTGTTCACTCGGATTCTCAATCCCGTAAGTTTATTCGATCGAGGAATTTAGCGCGGATCGGGGCTTACGTGTATGGACTCATAGCAACTTCAAACACTGTCGTTGCAATCCCTTGGTGTCGTTGACGGGGGGGGGGGGGGGGGCTGGCTTAATTTTCCATGTTCGGTTAGCGCGAGAGGTTAGCGCGTATTAGCATTAATGATTTAGGAAGCCTTCTCATTGTGGGCTTGATAATCTGGATATCCAGTCTAACCAGATGAGATACGAAGGCATTGTTGATTTACTTTTACGCGAGAAATGATAAAGCGCTTGGCGACATGTGGTTTTCGACATAGGAAAATTCCCAGCGATTTACCTCTCTGAAAATTGAAAGTACAATTAACTAAGAACTAACAATTATAATCTTTTAATATTTAATATAAGAATAGAACGGCGAGTTGTAAATAAGGAGAAAATGGAGAAATTCTATGGAAAAAAAAAAATCTCACCTGAATTGTATAGAGCGCGCTGTATGTAATTTTGTAATATAACGTTGACATACTTTACGTACGGCAAAATTCGAATATTTGTTAAATGCATCTTTTGGATGTTTTGAAGGAGCGAAGGAAAGATAGCGTATTCCGAAATTTCATCGCTTTTCCCGGTGTATTTTTTCCATTAGATGTAGATTTAACCTTCGTCCAAGCCAATAATCCTTTTCTACGTAATCGTATGAATCTGGAGTAAATCCATTTAACCCTAATTCATATAGGCGAGCATCTAAGATTTTACGATCAGTCGGGTATTATAGAGAAAAAGCAAAGAAAATATGGAGAGAGAGAGAGAGAGAGAGAGAGAGAGAGAGAGAGAGAGAGAGAGAACACGTTCATCGAGTTAGTTAACCTTACTTAACATTTTTTAGGATGTGCGTGTACGTATTTCTAGTTTTAATATTTTACGGTGCAAAAAATTTTTGAGCTTCGTAAAAATTATTAAGACTCTAATTTTAATTTTCATTTTTCGATACTATTTTACAGGCTATTATAATATATTTTGCCGCTCAATAAAAAAAAGAAACTTGCCATTATAATGTTAAATAATATTGTCGTTTAATTAGCTAATTTCGTTTAACGATTAAATTTTGTTTTTGTTTTCTTTTTAAAGGCATTAAATAAATGTGAAAAAAAAATTAATATTTCGAGATGCGTTTGTATTAAATATTGTCATTCTTCAAAATTATCTGCGCTCGATTGTAAAACTTAATTTTATACCCTTCGATGGGATATTTGGATTTTTTTTTTTATTACCAATATGTAGAGGAAAAATGTTTTCTTCTGCAATCGTCAATTTATTACATTATATATGATTGTACAATATAACAAAGCCGTTAAATCTCTTATAAAAGAAATTAACAAATTTTAAGCAATAATTTAAATTTAGAATTTCATAGTTTATGTTATTTTATTTTTTTTTTGTTTTGTTTTTTTTTTTGTTTTTTTTTGTTTTTTTTTTGTTTTTGATACGAGCCACGCTATATTTCGGCCTAAAAATTATAAACTTTAAAGTCGCTAAAAAAAAGTCTAGTTTCTACTATTGCATAAGAGAAAAGAGGATAAAAAATAAACTTTTGATAACATACTTTGTATACTCGAATGATTTCAATTGGATTTCTTGGTTTAATTGAAGGTGGTTGAGGTGTCGGTAATTCACACGCAAGAGAACGACTTTAAATTTAAACGATTTTCTTCAGGTGGTCTAGGTACTCGCTATCTTAATTGGTGTTATCATAAAATAGTATGTAGCTGCTCGCTTATTAAAGAAAATTGCCAACTACGAAAAGTCGTACTTTGAAGGTGTGCAAGTTATACGGAGAGCACCCAACAAACACATAAATGAGCGCCATAATGACCAAAGAGATATAAAAAATCTCGACGCCTTGGACGCAAAAATCACAGAGAAACAAAAACAGAGAGGAAAACAAAGTGAAGAAGAAACAGAGAGAAGAAAAAGAAAATGAAAAGAGTAGTAATGGAAAAAAAAAAAAAAAAAACAAGAAAATAAAAAAAAAAACAGCTCTAAATTTAGTTAAAGCAGTAGTAACGATAATCGCTTAGGAAGTCCTGGAAACATAATGCACTTTCCTTGTACCAAGCGTTTCTTTCTCCCAATACCCTATTAAACGATAATTCACGCGCGGATTGCGTAATGAACGGCGGGCGTGCAGCCTTATTAGATCTCGAATTATCGAGCAAAACTGCCGGGTTGCCGGAGGTTATTCAACACGCGAGAACACGAGTTGGTAATTCCATCCGGAGCCAGGCATTGTTGCGCGCTCACTCGCCTCCCGTAAACACGAGCCCTTGCGATTTTCCATTCCCGCTGTCTAATTTTAACGCTCGTTGATTCATCCGCCGCCTTCGCCTCCGCCGCCGCCACCGCCTTTCTCTTCGCACATTTCACATTGTCCGTTACATTAGCCAGTCGGTCTGTCTCCCTCGCTCCTTATCTTCGGCCGGCCGATTACTCGGGCGGGGCAACTTTTACAGGCGCAATGAGCTGAGCTGAGGGAGTTACGAACTGTATTACGAGCGACCGGAGAAAATGCCAATCGTTGCGGCAGTCTGTGCTTTCTTAGAAAGTCCGTTGTCGCACGGCGACGCACGACGAGGAATGTGAGAGAGCTTGCGCTTATGGAAAGGACGCGATACGATGCGTCGTGAGAAAGGACGTGATAAGATGTGAGGGACGAGTTTAAGGACCGCCGATACTCGGACTCTTCCCCCGCTTCCGTATCGCAAAACCCTGGTCACTCGCTTATGGAGCGCGTGTCTATCCATGGGAATCGATCGAGATCGAGAGCGCGATGATATTGCTCGATCGCCTACCTCATTGACCTACGACATTACAATACTTACAAGTATATAATTGGCCACTATGTCGCTTTCGATTACTTTATAATATTAATATTAAACTTCGGAGCGCTCAAGGGCATGGGAGAGGCGGCGAAAGGCACGGCTTTTTAATCTAAACTCCCTCTCCTCTCGTTTTCAACGGGTAGGAATGAGATTGTCGATACAAATTTTCGGTATAGTTCGGTAATATTGTAAGATAAGAGACTTCTCGACGTCTGAGAAATATCGACTCTTTCTTACACGGCACCTTTCACTGCCGACCTCGTCAAACACGCCTTCTTCAAGCACGGTATGCGTACTCGGCGCCCACGACTTTCTCAGGCCTATCGTCTGCTTTTGTGTGCCATTGGCATTTCGAGTGCGGAGTTAGCGTGGAATTAGCGTAGATTCACGGCTTGCGGGTGTGAGAGCGAGTCGCTTAATCGTCCACACGTCAACGCCAAATGATCAATGACTAATGCGCGTGTATTTGTAATTTTGCAGCGGTTTGCATGGCGGTCGGAGTCTGCATCTATCCACTGGGCTGGGATTCGCCGCTTATTCGCGCTATTTGTGGCGCCACGGCCTCAAGGTGAGTGCAATCTTGGTCGCTTAGCTCAATATTATTTTTCAGAGAAAGATTGGAGGGATGAGTTCTCGGATGATACGTTAGGTTAAAATTTCTCTGTATGTCTGTCTGTCTCTCTCTCTCTCTCTCTCTCTCTCTCTCTCTCTCTCTTTATATATATATATATATATATATCTTCTTTCATTGGGCGTGTTACTTTTCGCGATGACAATGTTTTTGTATACCGAGAGATTTAAGAAACGCGATCGCGGCCGGAGCAACTTGTAAAATCTGAATCTATTATTTTCATTTAATCGACGAAACAACGAAACGACTGTCGCACATTGTAAGCTGAGACGGATAGAGAATTAATCAGCGCGTGTAATGTGGGTGAGGGACGAAACTGTCGACGTATTACAGTCGTCGTAAAAGCCGTTGTGCAAAATATTTGCGGATGAATTATAAATGTTTGTTGGATACGTCGTTGGGAGAGAGGTGTCGATGGAAAAGTGCTCGGATTACACGGTCAAAGTGATTTTCAAGCAATGTTTTGCTGTATTAATCGCGCGCACTCGTCAAATGTCTACCAAGATTTATCGATCCAAATGAAATTACAATTAACGGCTTCTCTAAATTTGTTTGCAAAAAAAAAAAAAAAAAATACCGTCGATTCACGTACTCTAAAGGAGCTTACGTCTATTTCTACTTTATCGAGTCTGAAGAAACAATTGCAAGACAATAACCATCCAATTTATTTACCAGTTACAAGAGCGCACCTCTAGATCAGGACGATCTTACAACCAGCCTCCCTATCTTATTTATCTCGGCTCATCGCTTTTAACGCCCCGTTAAAGCATAGCCAAAGGACATAGCCACTGATTATTTTTTACTCCTTTAGGTACAATCCGGGTGCGTGCGCGGTGCGATGGGCGATTCCATTGGCGGCGATCGCCGCTTTGGACTCTGCGACCTTGGCTGCCCTCGCTTTCATTTTGGCGTCGAGACACGTGAAGCTGCAACCCGAGCCATTCAACAACGGATCGCTCTATAAAGGTAAGGAGGCGACGGCGTCGGCGTCGGCGATCGCCAAGCGAGGAGACACTCGCTCCAAGCCACGCGAAGACAATTCGCCCGGCCTCGCTAATTTATGGCCCTGCGAAAGTGGAAAATGTTTGCCTACTGACTTTTACGGCTCTCATAAACAATGGCTATTCGAGTATCCCCGGCGCATTTACTTAAACTCTTATTAAAAGTACATTATATATTAAGGTCTCCGGAGCTTAACGGCCGTGGATTTATTACGGAAAAACACTTAATGCGCTGGCTTTATTGATTTTACGGACTATATCTCCTACTCGGGCGATTCCTTTTTTCCACTACAGCGTCGAATTTTGTATGAATTTAACATGGTAATTTCGTGCCGATGCTCCTTAAAACTTTTTCCACTACTTTCACGGGGCGTACGTACGAAAGTGGAGCCAAGTTGTTTTGAACGGTGGCCAAACGATATCCCAGTCACGTTTCTTACTTTAATCGAATGAGAAATCCGTTCCAAGAAGTCGGACAATTTATAATAGAGAGAACGTCGTCTTGTCTCGTAATACTTTGCACAAATAAACAGTAAACGTTGAAATATGAAGATCTGACTTATTAAAATTAGATGCAGCTAATGCCGAACGGGCGTGTGGATTTCGTTCGCTTAGATCTCGTTCATTAGGAGCTCATTTTACTCTCGTCGGCAATTTTTCTGTTATCTCGATTATAATTGACAAGAACTTTTGGCAAAATGTTTGTTGTTGTCTTTTTTTTTTTTTGTTTTGTTTGTTTGTCATTTTATTTTGTTTTTATAAACGGAACTTGTATTTGGTTGGCGTTAATTATGCTCTCGGGAATTCGTTGACATTAGAACATGCTTACTTATGTTTATAAAAATTTTATATCAATTTTTTATATCGTGAAAGCTCTTCCCGTCTAGCTCTTCCTCGTTTCACATAATAATATTCAATTATTCTCAAGTGCGGGCAACAAATGATTAGAAAGTACAATTTTGTAAGATCGAAGGGAACTTTTTCCATGCCGATTATTACTAGAAATAGTTTTATAGTAACGTTTATTATAATTTAATATAAGTTGTCCGCAATTATTGGAAATGTTAATAATACGCCGTTATCGACATTATCTATTACATGTGTTGGGCATTTAAGTAAAAATTGCGAGAAAAGTGGCAAGCTTAAGCAATCGATGGAAACAATTGAACGTAATGTGAAATAGAAGTAATTCATTTAGAAAGTAGCGTGGCTCGATGTATTTTGTTCATAACGACGATTTTTGACAATTATCATGGCTTCGGGATAACGTTCGGCATAAAAATTTCATAGCCCAACGACGAATGAGAATTCGAGTTTTGACTCGTGTGTGAAAGTTGAGATTAATCGACCCAACTCTTTATTATTGTCAGAGCATTTTAATTCTTCGGGCGCAAATTGTCTCGATAAGCGCACCAGCACCATGGAATCTATGAATTAGCGCGTAGAAGCGTGAAAGCGTGGTGTTGGATGACTCGACATGCGACACTTCGTCCAAACAATAGACGCTAATTAAGGCATTAAGAAATCAATGTGAAAGATCCGCCAAATTAAAGTGAAAGGAGAACCGAATAAGTTGTAAGCCAGTCAATGTCCTTGCACATTCGAACACGTAATCGTGCATTTAATAAAAATTCAAGCTACTATTGTCCTAAGGCCTTATCGCCGCATCATTCCGAGATAATCTAATGACGATGTTGCGTGTGTTGCAGGGGAGGTGAACCCGGGCTACGTGAACGAGGCCCAGAGCGTCGCGGGCTCGCGCAAGTCTCTCTCACTGAGGCCGGTACTGCTGGTCGCGCCCCAGGATCAGGATCGCTACAGCGAATTGTCGCGCGCCAAGTCGCACTCGCATCATAGCCTCTTCGCAGCATCGCAGTCGCATCCGGTCCACGCCATGTCCACCAACACTCTCAATCACTCGCAGCACAATTTTCAGCTATGAGGACCTGACGACCTTGTCGGTGGCACTGTTGTCCTTGGCACGGGACCTTGTATTATATGAGGGTCGATGGTATTTAGCCGTCGGATTAGGCGTACGAGCGGGTCGCTAGCGGCGATTGTCCTGTAATAATTTGTTTAAGCAATGCGATCGAGGGCCTGTCGATTGGAATTTATTGACTACGGTTCGGCCACAATCACCTTTCAAGCGGGTCCACTCGAGCACGTAATCACAGCAATTTAGCGTAGAAGTACCCGTAGTCTTAAGCTCCTGAGAAGTTTGTTATTTTATTACAATTGTTTGTCACGTTAAGTAATAGGCACACTGTGACGAATCAAACAACGCAATTGAATCAAACAATTGAATTGATTATAATTTTCTATTATTTGTGGTATTATTGTGCTTTCAAAGGCCTTTCAAAGTAATGCGAAAGGGCTGTAGTTTGGTATAAATTTAACATTGGTAATCAATCGATGCTTAATGTTCCGTTAGATTGTATTGTTGCTGACAATGTTAATTTTAGATTTCTAAGCGATTTGATGATGGTTATCTCCATAATTTTATGAAAGTGCATTCGGAAGATTTTTTAATTTTTACTTTTAACGCAAAACGACTGTTAATTGTTGATTGCTTGATAACTTTTGTCTACGTAATAAATACAGGAGAATCGCAGATTATGAATTATTATATTTTCTTGCGTAAAAATAAAAATGATCAATGATACCGTTTTTGTAATTATACTAAAGGATTATCATAATACCGTTTTATCTTTACTCTTCTAGCGTTACTATGTTTATATTTAACGTTCTTTATAAAGTGAATAAATATGATGTTTTTACGAATGTCTTGTTGTTATTGTTATTGTCTCGTATGGCCAATAATTTAACTATTTCGTACCTTAACCGCGCTTCTGGCAATAGTTCTCTTGAAACTTGAAACGTGATGCAGACAAAAAGCTTGTAGATTAACAGACACGCGGAATACAATTTTAATCTTAAATGCAAGTTCTTACCGCAAATGGGGACATATTACTCGCATTGTCGTACATTATGTTTAACCGAATTCGAAGGACGAAGTATGTATAAACTCGCGTACATTCAAGTGAAAGAAAAATTTTAAATACTCAACGGGCCTTGTGTACTTGTGTAATAATGCAAGTATAGTATAATAAATAATGCATGTAATAGTTAATTTTTTTGACTAGTATATTTAATAATAATAATAATAATATTATACAGGATAATTCTATTACGAGTATTTCTTCATTATCAATGGCTTATTTCATGGAATCACACAACGTTGCCAATTAATTTTCGACGAGATGAAAACGAGACGTCGGTGATTCTGCTTATTTTATCAGGAATAACAGTAAAGGAAAGAAAAACTATGACTAATCGTTAATCAACAATGGCCTTGTGCATTAATTAAATGGCACGCATTTCATTATGGCTTGAACAACGATAATTTGTTAAATACTAACGGTGAATGTTTTTCACCATTGGAACTTCTCTTGATTATAAGCTTTAACATTGTTTCTATGTAGCCACTCTGACATTGTATTATCCATTAAATTATTATTCATGAAAATTCAATGCATTCAATGCATTCTAATGCGCGTTATCATCTCGAATGAAAAAGCAATCGCCCGTTAGTACATCAAACTATTTTCTCGAGATAAAATGAAATGAAAGATCCGCAAGCTCGAGCAAAGATTTCATTTCGAAACTGATTCAAATACTTTTTCGTAGCTTTAAATGCATCCGATGATTGAAAAGCTCGCAGCCAAATAAAATAGGCGTGAATTGTCGAATATGAATTATTAAGGATATTGGAGTCACGTCAAGTCGTAAAATATAATAATTTAACGCCCCCAAGATTAATAAAAGCGATCAAAGTGAGTGGCTCTTCGCAGCGCAA
>NW_011948425.1:5696012-5698512 GCF_000503995.2 Ceratosolen solmsi marchali | reverse complement strand
GCTGCTGCTGCTGCTGCTGCTGCTGCTGCTGCTGCTGCTGCTGCTGCTGCTGCTGCTGCTGCTGCTGCTGCTGCTGCTGCTGCTGCTGCTGCTGCTGCTGCTGCTGCTGCTGCTGCTGCTGCTGCTGCTGCTGCTGCTGCTGCTGCTGCTGCTGCTGCTGCTGCTGCTGCTGCTGCTGCTGCTGCTGCTGCTGCTGCTGCTGCTGCTGCTGGTGATGGTGGTGGTGGTGGTGATGGCGGTGGTGGTGATGCTGTGATGTTTGGGGCTGTTGGTCGGTGCTGGGCGAGCCGGCGCTGCTGCTCCCGTCCGACGTTTTTGGATTGTGGCGCATGAAGGCGCTGCGCTTGCCCCCGAGCTCGAGGACCATCGGGCTTCTTTGGTAGGACTTGCCGTTCACGCCGAAGTGTGTGTCGGCGGCGCCGTCATCCAGGTCGCTCTTATCCAGGGAGTCGTCGCTGCCGACCATCGAGCTCGAGCTCGATTTTAGCTCCAACGTCTGCGACTGCGACTCCTGGATGTCGCCCAGCCGCTCCGAGTCCAGCGTCCTGTTCCGACAACAAGGGTGATAAATTCTCGGTTAATCGGCGCTTTTAGCTCGGTTAAGATTTCATTTAAATCTCGCTTTTCCCATCAATTATTTCGATGATTAAATTATTCACGTTCGTTGAAACGGCCAAATTATAAAATCGCGCCAATCATGTAATATAAAGTTTAGAATGAACGGATAAAGCTTACCGATTAATCGACAAATCGACGATTGTAATTTAATTTCAGTCTCTTAAAGTAACAATGGGACGAGCATTTATTTGTATTTTATTGCCCGCCATTTCCAAAGAATTTCCAATACTGTGCATATCTCGTGAGCTCAAGCCTACAGAGCTTTTCCCTTTTTAAAATTATCATTAACTTACTGAGTGCCGTTTTGCAAATGAAGGGTTGTCGCATGATAGAGCGAGGAGTAAAAGGAGGTTGAATTCCAAGCAGGCGTCGTTGTCGCTCCAGTAGGTGCCGACGAGACGTGCAACGGACCCAAAGCACCGGGATAAAAAAATTGATAATCCGCTCTCATCAGGGGTTCTAAGAAAATGGAAAATATTCTATTACTCTTTGACTCCACGTTGTCCATTGTCTCGGGCAACCCTCGCTTTCTCGATACATTAAATTAATTTTATTTTATTTAATACATTTAATTCTCGGTACACTTAATGCCAACCCTCGTATCCAAGTCCTCGTCACGACATCATCGTTGGTCCAACCGTGGCGCGTTAAAGCTTTTCACGTGCATCCAAAGATACTGCCATTGTGCGTCGAAGCACAAGGCCCCGTTACATCCCCGCGGCAGCTTTTCTCTCGCGTACCTCTTCCCTGCCCCTCTCGTAAAGTTGTCGATATTAGTCGATAGAAGCCTCGTCGTCTCTGCTCGCGACAAAAACGCGAGCATTTGATAATATAATGCGGCACTCTTGTCAAACCACGAGCTCCACCAGGTTTTCCCAGGTTGATAGATACAAAGTTTGGAAAGTGGCGAGCTCGAGCGGCGACGAATCGATGTTGGTGGCGAGGGACGCCCGCGTGACGCCGGACTAATGACTTAATTCTTCGCGTTCTCGCGCCCAAGAATTTTTCGAATCCCGCCGGTGTGGCCGTCGAGGGCGCAGGTGCGCCACGCGAGCTCTCGTCCCGAATGGGCTTTATGACGATTTCGTAAGGCGGGCAGATGCCGTACAGGCACAGGTCGAGAACAATGGGGGAGGTGACAGCGTCTTTCGCTTCGAAGATTACTCCCTGGCTCCGGTTGCTCCACCCAATTTTTTTTTGTCCCTTTTAAGGGGGGGGGGGGGGGGAACTCGTGTCCCCGAAGCTACAGGCTGCCTTTTAAACGCCGCCGCTGCACTTCGTTAAACACGAATTTATCCCGTTTTGCAGCTTGCGTCCGCTGCTGATATCGTCGCAGAGCGAACGAAAGCCGATCGATGTGACAATTTATTTACATTCCCGTCACCTCCCACTCCCCATTCCCCTTAATGATGATTATGATGATTATAATGATGATAACAATAATAACGCGTAGGCTGATTTAGCATTCGAGCTATGAAAAAAGTAGTCGCTTTATTTCTCTCTTTTTTCTTCTTTATTTTTTTTTTTTTTTCATAAGCGTTCGTTACGTTCGCCTGCCTTTATTAGATTTGCAAGTGATCGTAAAGTGCCTTAGGCAAGATTAACCAAGTCCGATATGGAACGAGGCATGGACGTTAATCGGTCGTACCTCCGACGGAAGCGACGCTCGTCGGTATTTGCGGCTGATAAGCCGCGATGGAGGCGGACTCGATGCCCGGGTGCTCGGATTGCAGGCCCCCACCTCTCAGAATTCTGTTGACGGAGGATACCGAGGGCAGGCTTTGGGGATCGCAGGCGCCCTGGCGCGCTAGCTGCTCCCGGATTTCCCACGCGAACATCGTCGGCTGCTCCTGCTTCATGCGTAGGATCTTCTTCACGACCC
>NW_011948425.1:5674136-5696001 GCF_000503995.2 Ceratosolen solmsi marchali | reverse complement strand
GCCACTTGCTGCAAACAGTCGCCCTTTGAGTTACATGAAACACACTCGAGTATCCATTAAAGGCTGCATTATCTAATTTATCGCTTATGGTTTTATGATTATAGATTGGCTTTAAGCGCGTACATCGTCGCCTTGCGATTTGATAAGAGGACGAACGCGTGGAGGGGGGTCGAGCTAAATACGGTGTACGTAAGTACGGGAAATTGATTCGTGATTGGTCTAGGCTACAGCTCGTCGCCACTCAATGACCAACAAATTTTGGCCAAAAGAATTTTGCTAAAAATATCCCCGTTTATTAAGTATTTACTAATAAATGGCAACTTTGACTCGCGGTAGGGATGAGGTAAGGTTCGTCGCCGTCGACGGTCGTTAGTTCGTTTTCATTAAAAAAACCGTCGTCGCATAGATTATAAAGTTTCGTAGCGAGCGAGCGATTGAAATGTAACTCGTCACATCCAGCACGAACGCATAAATAATAAATGTACAGCCTTGGCGGTGGTCGGGTGGTATCCGAATGGGTGGTTTGGGGGGGGGGGATGGGTGCGACGTTCTGGCGGCGTTGAAGGGGAGGAGGAGGATTGGCCATTTCACGTGTACGAAATCCATATATCGAGTGTAAATGCCAGCCCCGACACGTAAGCTTGAAATATTACAGGGAAATATTGCCCGGTCGCTCGCAATAAGCAAAGAGCCTAACGATTCGCGAAAAATCCGCGGCGCATGCGCCCCCGTGGCCCTACGGCGCCTCGGCCTTGAATGGAGCCTCGGGGTCGGAAAGCGCCGACGCGGGCCGAAAGGAGGGGCGACGATGGGACGGGGCGTGTTCAACCTCGCGAAAACCCGCGTCGTCCCGTTATCACTCGTCAGCACCATGTCGCCGCCACCCCGGGATAATTACCGCCCGGGCGGTTTGACCGAGCGCCTCCCCCTAGCCGGCTTATCTAACGTTTAACGGCAGATGTCCTACCCAATTCCCGCACTTACGTGAACATTAGTACAGCACCAGTCGTTGTGTCGCGCAATTATTGCTTCCAGGGGACGGAAGTGTCAGATTCCTATCTGAGATGCTACTTCTATTGCCCTCTCTCACTCCTGCAGTTGCTTCCCTCCTCGTCGCGTCATACGGATCCTCGCTTGTTCACGCACACACGCCCGCGCGACATGTCACCGACATGATCGGCCACCTAACCCGCTCCAAAGCTCTGCCCCCTGGCCCCTTTCTTCCCACGAGTCAACACTCGCAGCCCGACACCTCGCAGTGGTGCTTTAATCCATGTTGTTTACGTCCTCCTCCTCGCGACGCCTTACTTGCCCTGGGCTTTAATAATCGTACCTCTTCATCTCGAGCGATACAAAGTTCTGGCCACTCAGGCATTCCCAATTCGGCCCCGGAAGAACATCGGTTTGCCGCTCGAAGGAAGGATTCCGACAACTAGATCAGCCTTCGTGGCCTTTGCTAAATTGACTCGTTTCCGGTATTAAAATAATTATAACCCGTCAAGTATCTTGTTTCTTACCTCTCCAAATGCGGCCAAAGACCAATTCATTCTGTTCCCCCCCCCCCCACCCCGTAATAATGTACTGCGTATTTTAAAGATAACGTTTGCTAATCGATGCGCAACTCCAGTCGAAGATCCTTACATAATTCTGAGTAAGAAATTATGCGAAAGAACAGTACAACCTAGTTATTGAAAAGTGCTTGAATCCTGATTCTTTGCTCGTGCATTCCCTATTCTTGTTCACTCTTACTTATACCTTTTCATCATCCACGCGAGCCTCGTCGAGACTCTTGATTTATTCATAAGGCAAAATATGACGGAACAAATAAATCAGAAACTCGTGACTTTCTTTCCCATAATTGTACGTGCACGCACGCACGCACGCACGCATGCACGCACGATATGCGCACATATATATTTAAATGTAATCTAACGGCAGCCAAGTTTTTTAAGAGTTGAGCAGAGGGACCGTCATTTTAATCCCTCGTACTCTTTACGATTGGCTTTGTTTGTAAATCATCGAGACGAGCTCTTGTGAAAACCTCACCAATCATCGATATACCTTACGAACATTTGATTCTCGATTAATTAGCTGACTGGGCGCGAAAAATCCCTTCCCACTAACGGTGCGCTTACCCCGGCCATGTAAATTGGCAGATCTCCGACACCTCGAAATCCCCGCGCGTAACCAAACCGGCCATGCCCCCCCCCCCCGCGCACACGCACACACACCGAACCTCACCCGCACCGTCGGCATAACATTAAAGCTCGCACGGACATTATGCCTCGCTAATTTGCAATTCAGATTCACGATCAAAGCCTCGGGAGCTCCCGGGGCTGAGAGTCACTGCCGGCAGTAAGCAGATGACGAAGCTCGCGGCCCGACCGAGCAGCGTCCTTATCGCCGATCGATGAGGGACGCCGGGAGAGGAGGTGACAACAACGTGTTCCTGTCCTCCTCGCCAACCTGCCCCAACCCCATCGTCACATCGAGCCTCCTCTTACGACCCTTACGACCCTTTTTTTTCGGTTACTCGTCCGCGATCCTCCCGTAATTTGCCCACGACAACTGTCATTTTCTAGGAGAGAACGCGATGGCCGAGCGTGATTAGGCCGACGAGGACGGCGAGGACGAAATTGTTTACCGGTTAGCACCTCGAGCTCCAACGATTGTCGCCGGATGTTAATTCGTGAGTCGTGGTAGAATCGTGGGCGGCCCATCGTGTAACTGCCCTGGAAATGAGAGACGCGAGTTTAAACAATTACTCGTTTCTATTTCCGTGGCGGTTAAGTGGATTTGGTGCGTGACGCGAGAGGATCGAATTTGAATTTTTTTTTTTTTTGTTTTTGTTATTGTTTTTGTTCTTTATTTTTTTTATCGATGAGCTACTGCACTTACTCGAATGTATTTATGAAGGGTAATGACGTTGTCAATTGTATCCGTCTTGTGTATGAATTGAGTCGAGCGAGGCTTACAAGGTAATTTGAATGTACGCTCGACGCACTGTGCTCGCTACCAAGATCGATTGATTCGCTGTCATATTGTGAACATAAAATTCGTATAGTCGGATTTTTGCTGGACTTGTATGTTTGTAAAGTCACGGTTGACATTCACGATAGCGCGATGATAATCGCGTGAGGAATATTACATTGAATTTATTATCGACTAGTGTAAATGCGCGATGCAATCTTCATGAATAATACGACGTTATTTCGAGGTGAAGAGGATAGGAGAAGGTAGGACGGGGATTTAGGATAAATAGTATATTTCCGAGTATTGATTGGCTGGATAAGGCAGTGGAAAAAGCCCGAGTAATAATGTTCGTATCGCGGTAATTGTTTATATCGATATGAAAATCGAAAGGGAAGAAAATCGTAGGGGATTTTTTTTTCTTCTTTCTATTTAAAGGAGAGACAAGTAGATACGTTGGACTATACGCAATTGTCCCGTTCTCTTTCATTCCGAGTATATTGCCTTC
Organism: Ceratosolen solmsi marchali; assembly: GCF_000503995.2. Taxonomy (NCBI): domain Eukaryota; kingdom Metazoa; phylum Arthropoda; class Insecta; order Hymenoptera; family Agaonidae; genus Ceratosolen; species Ceratosolen solmsi. The sequence goes on along the minus strand of NW_011948425.1, from coordinate 5,692,523 downwards.
CTCCACCACCTCCGCCACCACTAAATCATGCATTGAATTATAATTATAGAAAGGAGAAGTGTATTATTTTCCGGGGACGTGACGTAGGAAAGGATCGTGAACTCGACGCGACCCGTCGCGCTTTTCGTTCCACGTTCCCGGCAATTTTTGCGTGGAAAATTCTTTTAAATGCTTTTCAGCGAAACGAATTATGGCCAGGTGAAATATTACCTCCCGACCGAGACACTTTTGTCCTCGACTGCGCGTTCCGAGCGTCGTTAAAACGTCGACGATTAACAAAATCCTACTACGTTCGTCGCGCTAATGGATCCCGAAAATCTTGCGAGGATGAGGAACGAATGATGTCGCTGCGCGCGTACGGTTAATCGATTCAATGACCTCGCAAAACTATCGCTCAGCTCGCGTAACTTTGCTTTAGAGATCCCCGGTTTCGTACTCGTTTGTTCCGTCGTTGTCGATTTTCGATTTGTCGCGAGTATGGGCTCGGCTTTTTCAAGCACCAAAGACAATTCATATGACTCGTTAACGTAAACGAGCGTCGGCTCGCGAGAGTCCTATAGTCCTTTGTGCGTCGTGTCTTTGCATTTGCATATTTCGCAGGACGATTTGTGTACTGTCGTGTTCTCGACTCGTTACGCTGCGCGTGCAAACACATGCGCCCGGATCCACGAGGACACGTGTAGATCAGCGACACGATAGTCAATGTTTGCGATTAACGTTGTACGAATGGATTAATTAACGGCGCCGCTGCTACGACAAACGTCCGACACGCTCGACGAGACCCGCGCTTTTGGATTTTCTCGAGCTTCTCGGCCTTCCTTGCGCTCGCACTTGCAAAGCTTCACTTCCTTCCCTAGATTTTACGATCATTGCCTACTAGGGTGTGACGAGGTAGGGTGTGATGAAGGATCGAGGGTATACTTTACTTTTAACGCCCTATACTCGGCATCAATGCTCAAATAAGATCTTATAATTCTCTGAATTAACCGTGTAATTAGAGTTAGCGCAATATATCGGGAAAAAAGGAGCGTGGCTTTGTGAGCGATTCATTAAAATCGAAAACGTTAAGAAGGTGCTTTGACTAAGATACGTATGTGCGTGCGCGTAAAGTAAATCCCAATATCCTTTGGGTCTTGCTTGCTTTCATTTCCAAGGAGCGATACGTTCAATTGCCATTAGAATAAACAGTAAAATCTTGTATAAGGACAATTCGCGTAAAGACGGCGATTTCACGTGTCTATATATTAAAAGCATTAGCATAAATAATTTATAAAATGAAAAGCCCAGGACGAATACGAGCCATTCGAAGGCTTATAAGTGGACGGTCGTATTTTTTCAGTGCAATAAGCGACGGAAGGCTACTCTCGTTTTTTGCACAGCTCCCCGCACAATTTCATTCTGCGCAACAAATCCAAATATTTATGCTAAAGCCCGTATATAAGAGCCCTGTAATTTTCTCAGCAATGGGCCCTCGCGCCACAAAACAAAACAAAACAAAACAAAACAATGGCAAAAAACACAAAACAAAAAACAAAACAGCGAAGCCACACACGCCCGGTTCCCGCTCGTATGCGCATCGACAATTAAGAAAACCGATAAGATTATCGTTTAATAGGGCAGTTGGCACCTCGGCACTTCCCACCGCATACGAGAGCTTTAAGCACGCGCCGTTAAGCGATGCCCGAAACTCGTCGCACGTGTACGTACGTGCGCATGTACGCGCGAGGGGCGCACGTAGAAAGAAAGCCCATGAAATTATGCTAATCGGGCCTCAAGCTACAAGGTGTTTGGATAATTGCGCGCGCCGTTCGAGTTCCGCGCACTCCGGCCACGGTCCATGAGCGTTCGCTTAAAATCGCATCGGCAACGCTCTCTCGCGTGCACGTGTGTGCGAGCGCGAAGCCGAGTCCGGTCCCTTTAAAAATATATCTTTAACGCGCCAATTATTACGGCAATAAACCTTCGAGAGCGAGGAGAAAGAACGGCCGGGCGGCCGAGGGTTGGAGGGAAGGGAGTAACACGCACGCGTGTGTGTGTATGGAAAGAAGCGCGGAGATCCGTCGATGGCGTATTGGTGGTGGTGGTGGTGGTGGTGGCGGTGGTGGCGGGGGGGGGGGGGGGGGGGGGGGGGGGGGGGGGGGAGGAGGGAGCAGCAGCAGCAGCAGCAGCAGCAGCAGAAAAAGCGACGTCGAGGCCGTCGCCGACGAGGCTTTTTTGTCCTCTTGTTTAAAGAGACCGTGAGAGGCACTCTGGTGGAGGAGGGGTTGGCGGTTTGGCCGAGGCCGAGGAAGATAGAGATTTTTCGTGGTGGTGAACTTTCTTGGCGCGCAAACCAGCGCTACACTTTTTTCGCACTCCCTTCGGCTTTTTCACTTCAGAAATATTTGCATAATTGGAAAGAGCAGCGGCAATAGTATGCCATATACGGATACGTGCGCGTGCCTATGTGTGCGCGCATATTACGGATGTGGTCAGGGGCCCTGCTTAAGAGTGACGAACTGATGGCTAGTTTCGAGCGATTTTTCCCGCACCTCGTTACAAAGTGTGAAATTTATCTATTTAACCGCGGTGTGTAATGCCACGGTTGCGCAGTTGGACAGCGATTTCGAGAAATGGGTGAAGGGAGGTTTTAACGTTATATGGACGCGATCATCGGCAGTCCAGTTAGGCCAACGATAAAGTTCACAGCGGTAAAAGAAAACCTTTACTGTGCTACAAATACGTAATTACCTCGGCTGTACACTTGGTAAATAAATGGGGCGGGGAAAAGAACAAAAAACAAAAAAAAAACAAAAAAAAAACAAAAAAACAAAAAAAGCCTCTTTCTTCAATTCCTTAGGCAAATTGATCTCGCTCGAGATAACATCGGCGCTTGTTACGTAAAGAAGGAAAAACTTGGTGGGTTGAAATTGATAAAACCAAGTGTATTAAATTATATTTATTATATTCGTTTAATTCAATTATTCATGGGGCGTGAAACGTTGTTCCGCTTGGCAATAGTATTTTAATAATCAAGGCTTGTATTATTAAAATAATTCATCAATGAATTAGTCATTGTAATACACCAGTTGGCAATATTTGGCAAATTTAATTTTCATTTATGAGTGATTTAAAGTAAAATAGTAAAAAATTTCGCGATTGTTGTAATTATTATTGAATGGCGGTGTACATTAAAGAATTGAAATTTTTAGCGTCAAGTCAAGATATCGTCTGCTTGTTAAAACTAAATTGTAATAAGAAATTTCATCAATTTCATCAACAACGAGTGTAAAGTAATTATGTCGTATCGATGGATCGATGAAGTCTATCTAGCCTTCGTACGATTAAATCCGTCAAAAACTGTTGATTTTAACATTTTATCTGATTCAACGAACGTTAATAAATCCATGGTCTTATACAACCAATAATTTTACGCTGCACTTTGAATAATTTGCCGGGGCTAGAGATAGGATCGTTGCAATTTTCATCTAGACGGTTTTTCACAATATTTAAGTAAGTAATTTCCGATCAACTTTACTCCTTTAATTACTTTATATAAACGTTAAATGTATGCGAAATTCTTACTTCCTTACCTGCGTGCTGCGTATTATTTTATTTTTATTCAATTATTAGCGTATGTCTGAATGTCTTTGTGTGTTATCTTTATTTGCCTTACAATGAATGAGACGAAAAAGTGAAAATCATTTGTTTAACATTAAAGTAATGCCGTTTAATGCCAAATTCCCGTTGTTTCTGTCAAATTTCTGTCCGAAGGCGTAACATTACACGAATATAATAAATACGCTTATTACGTTCATTTGCGGAAAAGTGTTGGAAATCGGTATAATCCCTCTAGGCAATGCCGGTACATCACTCGAGTAGATTTAAAAGTCCTTTTAAACGGATATCGTTACAACTAAAATCGAGCATAAAATTAATGCCAATTAAATGTCAATAATGTATTATATAGTCCAAATTGAGACAATACAAAGCGCTCGATAAAAAAAAACTCTCTCGGCTCAGTTTTCCCTTTTTCCATTGCTTTTCCGAAGCGTGCTCGCCGTTTTATATTAGGAAATGGATTATTCGTGCACATCGGATCGGGATTATTAAGGAAAACGATGGTGTACCTTGGTTTTGCTGCCGCCAATGCTACCGGGTCTGATACTCCCGGTCTCGTAGAACCTCGTGAGGATCTTGGAGACGCAGCCATGAGACACCAGGAGTTGGCGCGATATGTCGCAGGGTCTCACGCCCACCAGTGCCAGCTGAACAATTTTTTGCCTCACGCAATCCGGTAATGGGCGACCGTTCACGAAGACCCCGCCCAATTGGTTAACTCCCGCTTGACCTGTGAACGTAAAGAAGTACGAGGTGAGTGTGCTGCAAGTGTAGGGTAACGAGTGCTTTATCTTATGATATTGTCCGCTAATTAATTGGACTTTGATGGCAGTTTTGGGAAAGGTGGCCTGAGCGAGCCGACGAAAAGTCGCTTCTATGATTAGATAGATAGATAGATAGATAGATAGATAGATAGATAGATAGATAGATAGATAGATAGAGAGAGAGAGAGAGAGAGAGAGAGAGAGAGAGAGAGAGAGAAATAGAGCGGCCGATTGTTTATCGGTAGTTAACGGCTATTGGTTCAACATCTCATAACCAATAAACCCAATTCCTCAATAATAACGACAGCTGAGCCCGCGTTATATCAATTCCAGACTTTTACTTCCTCGTTCTTGCGCAGCCTCCAAAGACATTACCTTGAAACTATCGTGCAAGCCCATTTCGACGGGAATGCGCGAAAATTTTCCTTCATCTTTTTTAGTTCCCCGAGTTTCGCGCTTATACGAGCGCCTCTAATTAGGCTGTAACAATTTTACTTTTCGTACAGAATACTAGTGCAATTGCTTGGAAACGCAATTATTTGTAATTTCGTATATGCTGTAAAATGTAGGCGCAAAGTGAAAAGTTGTTAAGGGCCGTGCTTAGATTTTATGATATTATCATAATTTCGTGTTGAATATTACAATAGCAATAAAATTAAAAGCTTATCGACAAATCCTCACCTCCAGGTCATAAATATTGCAGACAACTTTTCAACAGACAACTTCCCCAATATTTATATATTCAAATAACGCAATATTTTGTTTGTCAAACTGGTTTCAGCGTTCTTCTACATCTTTTATTCCTCGTCTCGTTCACTTATTTCCTTTCTTCTTCAATTTTCTCCATTTCTTTTTATTCTTCTTCTAAGCGTTAGATCCGACGTTATTTTGGCAGACGTTGCCGCACTCGCGCGTTTGCCGTGTAAACGAAAATCCGCTGCGATGTTGAAATTCGTTGAACCACTCGCATTATATTAACTTTATGGTGAATATTAATTAGAGATAAAATGAAATATAAATTTAATACGACCAATTACACAGGCCTCGGGACATACGAAAATTCGTGCTTTCAGGAAAAATGAAAAATTTAAACGATTGTTAAAATAATATCGCTGTCGAATAATTTATTTAAAGCGAGCGTTGCGTATATTGAGTGGGGGCATTAGTGTCGGTTTCCTGACCTAGAGCGATACCAACTTTTATTATCAATTTTGATTTATACACAAAATATTGAGTCTTACAAGTGCTTCGACTCGACGAAGGCCACTCGGCTTTAAAAACTTGTGATCCTGTGCGTTATGTCATATTAAAATATTATCTTGGTAATATGTATATGTAAAGTATGTCTTTGATCATATAATAATCTTTACACTTTACCAGTTGGTAAGGTGGCTGGGGTGTAGAGATAGATAGATAGATAGATAGATAGATAGATAGATAGATAGAGAGAGAGAGAGAGAGAGAGAGAGAGAGAGAGTCAGGAGAGAAATCTACAATCCTCTTGCTCTACAATTACAACGAGTTAACGTCCTACTCAATATTAATTAAGCTCGTGCGTTATTTCTACGATATATTAATTACAAGGAAAAACTGTCCACGTGGTAAACTACATTAAGTTGACTTAATGTGGCGGATGAAGAATTATTTTACCAGGTAACTAGAAAAGCTTCTTTCAACTCTTGTTCCTCGACAGGCCGCTTTCGACATCTACTCTCTCATCCTCAGTCAATTAAAACCATCTATAATATGAACTCAAAGACATCGCTTTACCATCGCGGTTTCCCGAATCGTCGTGGCGCACAGTCCCTTTAGCCAAAAAGTTCATTTACATCGTGATGTGAGGCGAAGCCGAGGCTTCTGTAACACCGATCAAGGTGGTCGCCATTCGATCCGAGTTATCCTGCATTTGGATTATGACGCGAGGCGTTCACCGCTCGCATCCAAATTCCGATTATACGACGATTTCGTAATTATGCTGTTGCTCCTTTAACGCCTTACATACCTTAATGCACCGTATTATGCAGAATATTACCATTGTGAGGGATCTCTAAGGTTGTGGGCAGTGGGATAGAGATACCGAGGAAAGGTGAGATGTAGATAGTTAGATAGATTAATAGATGGAAAGAGATTAGGTGCTCGGTATGAGGGTGGCGAGATGGGAGTGAAAGATGGGCAGGTGCCTGCCGAACTCTGTCGCGCGTCTAATGATCCACGAGGAGGATCTCGGTTTCGCGTGTCTCTGCCGCTGCGAGACATCTAATTAGTTTAAAGCTGCGCGCCTTCTTGGCAAACCCCACGGAGGGGTGGGGTGGGGTGGGGTGGGTGTGTTGAATGTGAACGAAGGGCAGACAGGCAGTCAGGCAGTCAGGCAGGCAGGCAGACAAGCAGACCAACGAAAGAGGGAAGGAGAAAAGTTCGCACCACGAGAGAACCCTAGACCAAAATTGCTTCCTGCGAAAAGGCGAATCGTCGACCTTTACGAGCCCGCTCTTTCACACACACTCTCTACCTATCTCACTCACTCTCACTCACTCACTCTCACTCACTCACTCTCACTCACTTTATCTATCTATGTATCTATCTGTCTATGGACATCTCGGGCGTTGGGAGAACAAATAGAAAAGAGGCTAGGAGAGGCTAGGGCGACTTTTCACCTGCTCAACCTATTAGAAACGGCGAAGCAGTAAAATGTCAAAGGGAAGGCTGCGTATGGATAAGGCGCAGGCCCGATAATTAGCCGGGCTATCGTGCGAGTAGAGTCGCTAAGGGGGCCGATAGCCATCGTGAGCGCGAGGCGGCTTTCTTACGTTAGAAGTCGCGAGGCGCGTCGAATCTCGCAAATACTTCGAGCGGCTCGTTATTACGACGAGATCGGGAGCCTCTTTCTCTAGCCCCGACTCGCCGCCCGGAGTCGCTTATTGCCCGTTACGGGCGGGGAGGAGCCAGCCGTCCCTCTATGTGCGCCAAGTGCGAAATTCGTCGAGCTTTTTATTTTCTTTTCGTGGAATGCTTTTGTACGTGCGACGAACGTCATTAGTTGCTATATGATGCCGTAGCCTGGAATTTAATCAGCCGTTGACGACGACGACGCTTCTTGCTCAAGAAGGAGCCCTTTGATTTTACTTATGGCTAATTAAAGAATACGTTTTATATGATTAACTTCTTTCTTCATCTACATTGTACGCGAATTCGCCGACGACTCCCCTCGACCCTCGTCCCACCGTCCGCCCAGCCGCTCTATGTTTATCAACTTATTTGTCACCTTGGTTATCCAGCTTCATCACCGCGTGTTCGTATTAATCGACGATCCTGACGTGTAACGGCACTCTCCTACCCATCCCCTAATCGATCCTGATTTTTCATTTTATTTCCATCTATTTTCACCTCCACCCTCCATCCTTCCATCCCTCCACCCCCGTTTCTAATAGTAGCGCTCGGATATTGTCCGATCCATTTAGCCTCTGCAATCAATCGTCGCACTCTCCGCGTATGAAAACAATGCTCTTGGCACATTGTTGTAATCACTATTGGCCTCCTTACTTTCTCTGCGTTGTACGTTATTTCGTTTTTTATTTTTTATTCTTATACATTTATTATTCCAATACCAGAATCTATTTAAATGATATCTCTAAATCTAGAATTTTACTAATGAAAACAAGTTGCAATACACGTGGTGAGTCATTTATGAATTTTTAAAATATCCAATAATTATAATGTTTTAATACAAAATATCATCTTTATAATCACAAGCAATGCACGTGGAGCAGAATGTAATTCGCCAAATTTAATTCTTGACTTGTGTAAATAGAGCAGTAAAGTTGAATAAATTTTAGTTTTATTAGTTTTATTTCTTATATATATATATATATATATATATATATATATATATTCTTGTCACTATAAGTCTTGTGAAACGCAAGCTTTTCAAAAGTGCGGCAAAAATTCCAATTCAACCAGCCATTTATCATCTCATTCTCCAATAATCGAATTTCACCATCAATGGATTCGCACAATCTCAGAGCAAATAAAATGACCGATATATATATATATATATATATATATATAATTGAGCCATAATAAAATTGCATCCCAACACTCTGCCAAAGACAAAAATCCGACGTTTGCACCAAAAAATTATGGCTACAACCTCAAATCGATAAAAATGACGCTACGCTTTGGGCATTCGAGTTAAACTTTTCGGATCTCTCGTCCACGTCATCGTCTCGTCCTCGTTCCACCTTAGCCGTCCAGCGTCGCACCAGCTTCTACGGGAAGTCGAGCATCCGACGGCAGATGGGGCGCGTCCTCGTGTAACGGGTAATGCGGATGCCGACGGTCGCTCAAAAACCGGCGACTTCGGTTTTTCCTCCTTTCGCGCTTGGGTCGCGCGCCGTCACGTTCGCGCGCATTATTTCGGCTGGAGCGCGCGGCTAATTATCCCGCCGCGCCTACTAATAATGCCATTAACTCAATTACCCGGAGTACAGCGAGAGGCAGAGTACGCGCCGTAGCTAAAAAAATCCGGGCCTTTAATTTTCGGCTCGGAGGACTAACGATGGCCCCCCTGCGGATTCCACGCTGCTTCGCGCGTAAACTTTCGCGAACCTACGCTGCTCGAGACTCGATATCACGGGGCCCCATGATCTTCGAAGCGCTCCGGCACTTTCGCAAAAGCTCGTAATTTCACGACATGAGGGACTGGGTTGCCCCGTCCGTCTCCTCGGCCGCGGCAAAAAGTTATTAAAGGATCGATTAGCATTCCATTTCTTACCGAGGGCGACATCGAATCGACATTGATTCGCGCGATACGGGCAATTTCGCGAGGAGAGAGAGAGAGAGAGAGAGAGAGAGAGAGAGAGAGAGAGAGAGAGAGAGCGGGGATAAGGAGGAACGTGGGCCGAAAATAGTAGCCGGTTCGCGAAAACTACGGGGCTACGCGCGTTCTCAAGTTGGTAGGAAGGAAAAAAGCGAGCCGTTACCTCCCGCGCGAACATCAAAGATGCGCGCACATGGCTTCCGCCGGCCGACTCCTAGCCCCGGACAAAGACGAGGAAAGGAAACGGCCCACCCGGGCGCCTCGTCTCGTGTGAAATTGCGCGCGCAGGCAGGCAGGCAGGCAAGCCAGGGACGGTGACGACGGGTGACGCGAAATTATTATTACGACAAAAACGGGCACGAGTCGGTATCTTGGCCCGAGATCAGTCCCACAGTGCCCCACGACACTTTCGTCGTAATTGCGAGGTGCACACGGCGCATCAGCGGGAGTGCTTGTGATTTCCGGAGATTAGTCCCCGGTAATGATGATTTGTGCATGATGGTAATTTAATGATTAGAGGAAGACTCGGGCTCGTCGGCATTTTCGCCTCTTTTATTTAACGTTCGAGAGTGTGGCTCGCGAATAATTTACTTCTCTCGGTCGATCGTTAAGTTCAAATTTATGGTTATCCATCCCAAAAAATATCCAATATTACCTGCATATTTATTTCGCTACCGTGACTATGAGTCTATTAGCCTTTCATTTTATTTAATGGCCGAGTTAAATAGATTAGAGGGGCGAGGGACAACGGGATGCAAAGGTTTTTGCAAAATTTCTATGGCTCGAGCTAGCCGGGCTACGTTATCCGATGGAGCAAAAATGTATTTTACGTTGGCTAACAAATTTTTCAAATGCATTTGGTAGGTCATTCGATAAGGTTCCATTCCTTATGCGCGCTAATATAGCAATTACATAGCGCACGCGGTAAATTGCAATTGTCTTATTGAATCGCCTATACCTTATTGCAATAGTTCATTAACTCTCATCATTACTATTTATATTATCGTCGTCGTCGTCGTCGTCGTCGACATTATTATTATACTTATTTCTGAATAAGTTATAAATTTTATTTAATTTTTTTTTTATCAATTTAAGCTTATTTATGCCTGGCGTACTTTACTTTTCAATTATAAAATGATGAGAGTCGTCGTATTACGAAATGCGCCATGTTTTTTCTCTGTATGAAATACTTACAAGCACGATAAATAAGGATGTCAATTTTTTTAATCCCTCCTTGCTATTTAATACTAACAATTTGAAGTAATACTGGGCCCCGTAAGAATTAATTTAAGACAGTTACAAAAAAAGAAGGCAATATTGTCGACGATTTCGTAACAATTTCGAGATGACAATTTCAAATGTGCTATGAAAAAAAAAAAAAAAAAAAAAAAAAAAAAATAAAAAAAAAAGTAAAAGAAAAACAAAAATGAGAGAAAAAAGGAAAAAGGAAAAATATAAATAAATGAAATTCCCTTCCAACGACGACTTGCTTTAAGAAAACTTCTCTATTACCAACAATTTCACGGATTTTTTTTTTTCCCACGAATTGTTTTTAATTTGAAATTAATTTAGTTTTTCGCGCGCTGTAGTCGGGTATTTTTTTTGTTTGTTTTTTTTTTTTTTGTTTTTTATTATTTCGCTTTTTTTTACTCTCGTAACTCACTGCCATCGATAATAACGACGGCCGCGTATAAATGTAATGGCTTCGTCGCTCGGCTTGGGACGGGACAAGGATTGATTCCCCGACATTATTAACCGTTCTCCCATCTTCTTCACTCGCCCAACATGTCCCCGCTTGTAGGAAAAGCCACAGGATGATAAGCTGCCGAAGCGCTGGTGCAAAGCACCAATACGAGGAAGGTGTAATTACATCGACGAGTAGCGCCGGGCTAAGCGCACGTCGACCTGAGCTGATGAGATCTCGCGAATCGAAGGACGAGGTCGCAATGCAAACAAATTGCACACATGTGAAAGCGGGTCAGTGGGGGCAGGATGCTAAACGGCTCGCAATGGTAGAAGCGGTGGGCGGGGTGCAGGTGAGGGGTGTATGAGGGTGAGGGGCGGATGGGGGGGGGGGTTATCAAGATGGGCCGAGGGGCAATTTGGGCGATTGGGCTCGCGAGGGAAGGCCGCGATCGCCCCATGAAACAATAACGCGTCAACGGGGCCCCTCAAAATTAGCTGGCTAATACGCGAGGGAGGGCCGCCGATGGCTATCGGACCCTTTGCCCATTTAGCCTTTATCTCTAAGCACACGTAGGCACAAGGGCGGGCGCACCTGCGCTGTCGCCTCCTAAACGGATCCTCCCGATCCCTGTCCGTTCCTCCTCCTTTTCGCCCGAGTGCGGAGGCACGCGACGAAGCGAGAAGCTTCGAGGGACTCGGATTCACCATGAGGCGCATTTTACTTTTTTTGCCATTGTTTTTCTTGTTGCTTTATGCGCCCTTTTTTTTTATTTCGCGAGTCGAAGGGCTCCCCGTGCCGATGGGCTTCTCGTTTTTTCAATTTGTAGCTGCGCTCGCTGAAAAGTGTTGATTAACGCGATGTGCCCTCGAACTTTTATACTTAATGTGCCCTGCTTAAACACACCTGTCCATTCGCTCATCATACCGACGTATAAATGATAAAATGGTTATGTCCTTTTGATGGAAATCTTTTAAGATACCTTTGAATTTTATTGTTTGCTTTTGTGTTGTTATTATTTTTTCTTTTCTTTTCTTTTCTTTGTTTCTGTTTGTTTGTTTGTTTGTTTGTTTGTTTGTTTGTTTGTTTGATTGTTCGTTTGATTTATCATCGTCATTACACGTGCGATTGCGCAAGTTTTTTTGCGACATTTGATGGACTACATTGAGCTTGGCTAAATTGCCAAACAGACGTATGTGGTAGATGGTTTTTAATTACCGACCCGTTGGAGATAATTGTGCATTTGATGCTCGTGGGGCGAACATCTAAATAGTCTCTTCGTCTATTCCTATGGACAATTTATCTATAATATATTTTAACTTTTATTCGACGATAAAATGCGACTTATGGTATATGTAAATCTTATTCGTAAAAGTTGAACAAGAAAGCTGAATAATAATGTGCGCGGCCCACTTGTACGTATAGAAATTAACGCTAAGTATAGTAAAGTAAAATAAGAAAGCAGAGAAAAGAGAAGAAAAAGTAGAGTATTATTTTATATAACGGAGACAAAGAGGTTCGATCGAATGAACAGCGTCAAGTTGTCTGGTTGGCTCGAATCTACGGAATCACTCTGGAAGTCCGACACACAAGCTCTTATCAAAACCAGTTTATCGTGCGGGTTTTTATCCTTTTACCGTTTCCACTAAACGCCCAAAGAAAGCCAAAGAATTGTATATTTATAAAAAAATATCGTCGGGACTTGTATCCCGAAGAGGCGAAAATTCATGGAACTTAGAAGAAGAATCGAGCAAATCTCTAAATGGTAATTAAATTGTCGCGGCCAATATTCGTTGTCGGCAAGCAAAAATGTAACGAGTATTCGACATATGTAAAAAGAAAAGTCGTTATAATTAAATGAAGAGATTGGAGACGGTAAAATTAATTAAATCGTCGATTCGTGTGATTTTATAGGATGCGGAAAAATGCGTTTGGGCCAAAAGTTGCTCGAGCCCGGGTGCGTCGCTCGAGTTTTTCGTGCGTCATTCGGAAGCCGAGACTTCTCTCGTCGCTAGCGTCTCGTCTTCATAAGCTTCGCGGTAGAGTCGAATAAAAAAATTGCACACACTTACACTCGCAAACGATACTTTCACGATTCAAACTCGGTAGCCAAACACTTTTTTCAAGGCCTTAATATTATGCGGTGTGCCGAAAGTTTTGACACAGCGACAACCGAGTAATTGTTAATCGATAAGCTTTGTGGGTCACATGTAACGCGGGTTTTATGATATAATTAAAGAATTTCAAAATTAGTCTTAACAAAGCAAGCAAATGAGCCTCGATTATTGATTTATTTAAAGGCTGTCGTATTGCCGTATTGGGCTATGGAAGAAATAATCGAGAAATTAACGAAAGCATCGACATTACCCTATCCATGGGTGAGATCATTAGTTTATTCTTTTATTCTTTTCTGTCTCTCTCTCTCTCTCTCTCTCTCTCTCTCTCTCTCTCTCTCTCTAACTATCTATCTATCCATCTATCTTTTCAAGTTACTAGCGATATCGATCGAGCCTACGTCTGAAATCCTAGCAAAGAAAATATTATGGCCTAGGTATGACGAGCATGGATAAATGCATCTTTGTGAAGCGCAAGAAGTTGGTTGGGTTTATAGTGGTTTGCGATGATTTCCCGTTATTAAAAGTTGTTTTATATTTATTTTAATTCTTATGAAATTATGGTTCGGTTTCTTTCATATTTCTTATCCGTATTCTTTATAAGCGTCGCAATAATGAAGACTTCTTTGTAAGAAATTAAGATGTTTTAATCTCGATTAAACGTGTTCAATTTTTTCTTATAAGACAATAATTTGAGCCTCTGATTACGTACAGATATTTTGAGTATACAATCAAGCAGATATTTTACGCTTAATACAAGCTTTACGAAACACAGAGGGGAGATTAATTATTAAATGCAATAAATTGGACGTAAATTTTGGCCCTATCGTAAAGTCTCGTTAAATTCTCCCAAGATTTTTGCCTCGCGGTTGCCAACGTTCCAACGACGCTCAAACTCCAGTAAAAAACAAAACTTATCCAAATCGTTAGAATATGTCGATATGATTCGATAATTCTCTACGTCAAATCCCCAACCGTCAATCCTTCGAATATTTTTCACCAGATTCAAGACAGTGGAACAAGAGCGCCTTCTTATGGACCACTGTCCTTTGGTCGGGAACATTTGAACGACAGCCAAACAATGTCATCATCTCGTAAAAAGAAAGTATATCAGCATCGTCGAAGGCGAATAATGCCTTGATAATTTCATACGCGCGTTCTCCTCCAATTACGAAGGTAGACGTTGCAGCTTGGCAAGATCGCGAAAGTCGACGCTATCGATCCCGCGGGTACGAAAAAGCGGGCGCCCCATTGAAAGAGTGCGACTCTCGGTCCCAAAGAGGCTGCTCACCTACCCGCCAATATGTAATCATCGCCGATAAGTGCGCGCACCGGGAAACATTGGCCGACGACACGCTCGTAAAACTCCATTCGGCGGCGCCCGGGCATTTCACGCTCAAGGCGCTTTTATTATTTGCCTTTGGAATTCGGGGAATACCAGACGGAGATCGTTGCCTGCCGCGTAGCGATTCCTAATGATTCGCTCGCCCGGTAAGCGAATAAACGCCCGACCAGCTACCCATCATTAATTTTATTGCGCCCCTTAATTCTAAAATATCGTCGACAAAATTAGTAAATCGTATGCTTTATGGGCTTGTGGATTAAACGCCGATCTCCTTAATGTTGCTTACGGCTGGATTTAGCGCGAGGAAGAGGTCCAGAAGCGTGGCGTACTTGTGCCAATGTCGATTTTTCCCATTGGCGTCCCGAGGCTGGACGCGGAGCACGCGAATGCAGGATTTCGAGTATCCGGAACGCGTACGATCTCGTGTTTACACGAGAACAAAGCCGCCGCTGCGACTTATAAATAAGCAGCTGCGTATCCTAGAATCGCTGGGCCGCATCCTACACGGATAGACATAAAATTTCCTGTTAATTGCCGTCTCAATGTCTGTGCCTTCCAAATCGCGACTCCGTCGTGCTTTACACGGTGCTGGTGTTGCGAGCGACGGCGGAAAAAAGAAGACGAACGGTGGCTCCGCCGGAGCGACGAGGTGAACGGGAGGGGACGGGATTTGATTTTTACTACCGGACGGTCATTTAATCATTCGGGGAGCCGCCCGTCGGCCTCTGATCTCGCCGCCATAGCATCGCGACGGTAGCAACGGATTTTCGGTATGCGTATCGCCGATCGATTAAACGATAACGATTAGCGCCTTGGGAGATGTTATTTATTCCTTATACTTTTTCTCGGCCTTTCCTCTGTTCTCCGTTCATCCGCTCCCCTTCCCCTAGCCCCTTTTAACTACCACAGCACCGCCACTACCACTACCACTACCGCTACCACCACCATCGTAACCGCTACCACTATCGCTACCACCGCCATCGCCACCATCGTAACCACTACCACTATCGCTACCACCGCCAACACCAACACCATCACTATCGCCACAACTATCACCACCATCCTCACCATCACCGTCACCATCACCATCACCAATACCACTGTGACCACCATCACTATTACCACACGATGCCGCCACGTCGTCACCAATGCCGTTTATACTATTTTAATTTTTCACGAACGACGACGAGATTTTACTGCTCTTCGCCTCCGTTTGTCGTTCATTTACTTGGGCCTTGGGGCCTACCTTTTTGTAACACGTGCGCGCGCGCTTTCTTCCTCCGCTCTTCGTCGTTCATCGCTCGTGGCTATACCCTCGTGGCTTAACGCTCGTGCCGCGATATAGATATCTCCTGTCCGAGAAAATCTGCGGAACTACGTTTATTAATATTTACAATTCGGCGGTTAGGATGAGATATTATAGCTTATTGTTTGGAAATTTCTCAATGATGAAGCTTCGAGCAACGAGGATGACGCCATTAGGCTACGATGTTAACGAGCAACGAATATATCATCGATAAATTTAGAGGAAGCAAGAGTACTCTTGAAGCTTCACCAATTCCGCATTACGGACAATTTCGATAAAAGATGGGTTGGATCGAGCAGGTTGGTCTGCGGGACGGGTAGAGGGGAAGGGGATAGGGACGAAATGCGCGACAGGAAAGCATTAACGGATAAAGCGAAGGATGATTTGACGCCGCATATCGGCCAAGTAAAATATCGTCTGTCATAAGACTTTAATCAATTCATGGTTTATTTTCATTTTTTAATTCCTTTCTCTGTCTCTGCCTCCGTACGTTCACTCTTAATTGAATCACGCATAAATAAAGTCGACAAACGTTGGCTCAGCTCGCTCCGTCTCGTGTCGTGAAATAGCAAAGTGAAAAAAGAATGAGACGAGGAGGAAGGAATCTTACCTGTGTGCGGCATTTCGGCGAGGGCCTCCAAGTCCAACTGAAACCGAAAATAAAGTATAAATTATTCCGAGTCGAATGCGTGCGAGACACAAGTGCGGGAAGGGGTCGCGAGTGCGCGACATTACGCCCATTAATATTCAGCCAGAGGAAGCCGCGCGCGATATGAAATCGCGTTATGGTTATGGGTGTTATATTCGGAGGAGTCCGTGCACACACGGGCATCGCGAGGTCCGCACGCGAAAGCCCGGGAGCGCCGCTAATGAATTTAAATGTATTCAAAAGGGCGCGCTTGACACTTGACATGGCAGCCCTTAAACATATGCAATCGAGCCGATAAGGAGGCCGGTAAAGTATGTTACGGCGGAACGCACGACCGTGACTCTCACGATTTCTTTTTCTACCAGAGGGCTGGAAAACTTTGACGCATTTCTTGGAATTACTTTTCTCAAGCTCAGCGGCAAATGGCCACGCGAGCCCCGTCGAATAATATTAAACCCCGGCGATGTTTGTCGAGGCTACGAGCGCGTCAGCATGCGAATCTCAACCGTACTTTTTGCCACGATCCGTCCACTCGTGCTAATATCCTCGGATCTCCTTTCCTTTTCGCTTCGAAAATTGCACTTGCATTTTACTAAAGACGGCAATAGCCACGAGCCGCTAAGGCCGTTAAGGCCGAATAGACAGCGTCCCGTTACAGCCGTCTATTATTATTCCCCCCCCCCTCCACACACACACGCACACATCCCACCCGATCACACCCCTCCTCCCACCAATCGCGAATCCCCCCTCCACAATAGCCTAGTCAACGATATACAAACGCAAACAATTTGTGCACCAGACAACGTTAGAAAGTTGCATTGGCAATCGTTCGTCGATAATCCCGAGTGCCTCACTCCAATACAAACGAATAATAAAAAATGATTCAGTGTCTTGCTCGCTACATCCTAAATGCTGTACATCCTAAATCGATTCGCTCCTAGTTTGCATACGTCCTTGATGCTGATTTTGGAGCTGGAAACGATATGCGCCTGATATATTAGCGAGCCTATCTACGGCTTTTATTATCAAGTAACATTGGAACACGAGCGAGGGACTGCAAAAGCCTAGGCTCCGTTTAATATCATCGAATAATCCATTTACCATCGGACGAGAAATCAAAGCGCGCATCTCCCTCACTATTCACCACGTGCGCAAACGGAGCCACACCCACTAAAACTTCTAATGTAACATCTATAAGAAATTGCCATGGATGGATAATGTCGTAATGCATACATTAATCTCCCGTGCCACCTTACCAATCACGATCACCCACTCATTGACCCGTAATAGTCTTACCACGAAGCGAGATGCCACGTTTCTCCGGACGAAGAATCGCGCCGCGTCATAAAGTCGAGCAGCGTCGTCCTTAATGCCTAATACCCATTATTAGGCTAGTTATTACCCATTAATAGTTTCTAGTGCACGAGCGAGCTGCGCCCTGGATCGGTAGAATCGGGAGAGCGGCGCCGATTTACCTCACTAGAGTACCAGCTGTCATAAGAATCAGTAGCGTGCGATCCGCGAACGCGAGTCCCCGATCAATTCGAAAGCGTCCGGGTGGGTGGCGATCGCTCGGCCACGCTTTCGAATTACCAGTGCTCCGAGTCTCGCGAGCCCTTAACACACGAAGGCTTATCGAGCGCCGCACGGTCGAGGGTCTCCAAACGCACGGCACGAGAGAAAATGAACAGCGCCACGGCTGCGTGCGCTTTGCCATGCAAATTAATGCGCGATTACCGAAGCGACCCCACGACGGCCGCTGCTGCGTTTTACTTTACCGGCCGCGACACGCCCTCGGCTTAATGGCGAGCTCGCGATGCCTACCCCCGCATTACGGTTGCATTACACGCTCCTTCGGTCGGTGCCGCGCGTCCACTCCAACCACCCTATAACCACCCGACCGCTGCCCGCAGCCGCGGCTAATCTGATTTAATTATTACACGTTAAGCGAGGGCCGAGTAGCGCGCCCAATCATCGGCGCTTACCTCAAGGGGAAAAGTCATGGAAGCGTCTGTTCGTCAGCTCTCGTACCGATAAAATCCCATGGGACAATGGGACGTTGCGGACAACACCCCCCCCCCCCCCCCCCCCCCCCCCCCCCCCCCCACC
>NW_011948425.1:5672555-5674119 GCF_000503995.2 Ceratosolen solmsi marchali | reverse complement strand
CCCCCCCGCCCCGCCCCGACCCGCCCCAACAGGCCTACCCCACTCATACCAGCCGATGCACTAGCCTACCGTAGAGGAAAGCCACGCGAGTACCCAATACCCGTCCCTATTCATTTTTACCCTTTTGTCGATTCCGTATTACCCCTCGCGACAGCCTGCTCCCTACCCCTCCTCCCCCACCCTCTATAACCAAGAAAGTCCCACTCCACCCGCTTCGTTCAGGAGATACTCGAGGCATGCCGATAATGAGGAGAGGCCGATTATTGTTGTAAATAAATCAAGCGGTGCCGCGACTCGGCCACGTCTTCATTCGCCGTCGTAAATTCTCGCCCCTCGCGAAAAGACGCGCGCCACAATTAAGCCGCATTCCCGGGTGTGCCCCCCTCCTCGTCCTCTCCGGCAAACCTTATTCATCAAGTTCGCGCGCGCACCAGAGACATTGGGAGGACGAATCGTGGGCGTTTTTGCTTCACGATACGTTAATTGTCCTCGTACGGCGAGATCAGCCCGCCCTGGAATTCCGGGGCTTTTCTTGCGGTGCGAGCAGGACCAATCGATCAAGGAGCGGCTTCGCGTCTCTCTCACTTTAATACGTTGACGGCGCTTCCCCGCCGACCGGCTACTCGTCACTTGCCTGGATCGCGACCTCGCGGATCATCCTCGTCCTCGAGACACGGAGGAGCGCGTGTCGGTCTCGCTCGTCGCCAAGTCCATATCCTCGGTAATTATTCAGCTCGGCGGGGTGACCGGGCGTTCGGTCTCGCGGGGAATTCATAAATTGTTATTCGGCAAGCATTTGTTCATCCCGGTTTTTTCGCCCAGCGGCATTGTGAGGCGCAGCTGCGAGTCCCGCGCAATTACGCTCCTCCCAAAAGAATTAAGATAAAGAAAAAGGAAAAGAAGAAAAACGACCACGGGAAATACACTTAATTGATTATAAAAATTGCTCATACGAATGGCGTTATTATAACTTGGCCGTTCCTTGGCTTTCGAATAAAGAAAAGGACGCATAATCCTCGGCCCGATCCCGAATTAATCGCTCGAGCTATTTGGGAGATACTTGGAGGAAGCGGCGATTAACGCGACTGATTAGGCGGACACGAGCATCCTAGCGTGGATTCTGAAAATTTGTAAAACATTTATCGCAGTCGAAGAGGCTATTTCTCGGCAACGTCCGGCACACTCAAATCACTCGTAAAGCAAAAACTAGAATTCGCATTAGCTACCCTTAAGCCCATCAATTCCTTGAAATAAATAACCACGACGTAATATTCATAATCCCAGGTCGTCCCAGCCCTTAAATCACCCAAATCAATGACACGCATAGTTTATACCCCATGCTGTGTGGGTAGGCCTTTTCTTGCTTTATAGGCTCCTCGTAAAGGCGAGTAGAGGCGATTTATTCGTCGCCAATCGCCGCGAAAAATGCAAAATAAAAACGTCACGAACGCCGGGATTAATAGCTACGTCGCGACGAGGTCCTCGGCGGCCATCTAACCAATTCCTCCCTGACGACTCGCGACTCCAACTTGCACCAGCCCCCCCCCCCCCCCCCCCCCCCCTC
>NW_011948425.1:5661060-5672405 GCF_000503995.2 Ceratosolen solmsi marchali | reverse complement strand
CCCCCACCGCCAATTAAATAAAGCCATTTCGCGAGTCCTGTAGAAGTGCACCGAGTAATCGTGGTTCCGTTCACGAGCTCGTTACGGACCTTCATCCCCCACACCTCCCAAATACCACTGGCTCACGCGGTCGGGCTCCGGCCTCTTTCAACCGTATTCGGCCGAGTGGCGAAAAAGAGAGGGTCGTCGGCTCCTTCGTGCGACGCTAAGGTCACGCTTTCACGTGTACGAGCCACGGCGCCCCGAGTCCAGTCCACTTTTTGTTTATTCATTAGGCTACCGGGGCTGACTCGCGCGCCGCGAGGGGTACACCTCGTCGGATCCCCGATACGCCAACGGCCATAAAAATCTGAATATATTAGAGCCGATCCCTCGCGATAATCCTCCTCTCTGTGTGTGTCTACTCTCCTCCCCTCCTCCCTCTATCATACCCTACCCTACCCTAACCACCCCACCCCATCCCTCGCAACCATTACCATCCCTACCACCGTCAACCATCACGACCACCACCACCGTCACCGTCATCCTCTACGTCACCGTCACCGTAGTCTAATCGGAGGGTCGTGGACCGATGCTGGAAACCGGGGCTGGCGCGCATCTTTGATGATCAGGGACATGGCACTAGTGGTACTATTGTAGTTGCATGCATATCCCCCCCCCCCCCCCCCCCCCCCGCCATCCGCCCCGCGCCATCCGCCCCGCGTCCCCTTCTCGACGTCGTTTCAAAAAAATCGTCGAGTGAGCGTCGCCGAGAGCCGGTGGGCATTCTTTCCTCATCCCCGGCTCCGCGTTATATAATTCGCGCGCCTTCTTCAGCGCGCTTTTTCTCGCGCGCCGGCCGAGTTGGGCTTCCCAATGGCGGACGATCGACGGGACGTCCTGGTTTTTCATTAAAGCCGGAAAATAAATCGCCGGAGAAAACCTGATTCGTAGGTAAGAGCGCCGTCGGAATAAGGAATGACGATCGGGCCGCTCGGCCAAGGAAATTTCATGGAATTATTGTAATAAAGATAATTAAAGCCGGCCCTCGCGGCCGCCAATGATGCTGACCAGCTCCGGCTATTACTAGACGTCGCAACTCGCCGCCCATAAGGACGTTGCATAAACGACTCGTGGAGTCCGAACGATGGGGATGAGAGCGTGGAGGGGTCCTCTCGCGGTGCTAAGGAGAGGGCATATCGGGCCCTGGTAATATTTCGTTGTTAGGCGCCTGGGGTCGCACGGCCATATCGGCCCCTCCGGCCAACATCTTCGCGCCCAGATTCGCGGATAAGCGCATTATTATCGTTGCCTCTGCTCCCTCAGCTCTCGTTTGTATTGGAAAAAACGATTGACGAATGCTGGAGCTCCCCTCCGCACTCTTCCTCTCTTCATTACGATAATCGAGCACTCGCGCTTCGGAAAAATTCGGAGTCGTTAATTATGACGAGAGGTGGGGGCGGACGCAGCGGGCATCGAAATTTATCGGAAGGAAGGATTCTTTAGAATTTTGTGCCGGTTCGTCGTATTTTATCGCGGCTACGCCTGGCGGCGAATTTTTGCATAAAAATTACGTTGGGAGTCACGGTAATTTGGGAATTTTTGTGAAATAATGCCGAGAATTACCGTAACGCCACCGTACAAATCATCTTAATTCTTTCCTCATCTTCGCCGTAAATTATCCCCACTCTTGGGCCTTGCTTTTTTTTTTTTTTGGCTTTTTGGTAGAGTGGAGAGGCCCCGTACACATACACACGCACGCTCGCGCACGAGCATATCACGACGTATATAAATTTTTTTTCTTTTATTTTTCATTAGAGCTACGTTGCGGAGAGAATAGTTTTTATCGGCCGTTATTGTTATGTGCTCATCTGCTCCGATAAATAGCCTCTACTTAATTGACAAAATTATCATTGAATAGGTATTACCAATCATGTTCTTTATCCATTTATAATAAGCAAGAAGTTTATTGATGCAGTGGAAAAATATGCTGAATATGTCGCTCCAGGTTCATAATCAACATATATAAAATTTATCATTATTTTTTATTATTATTTTTTATCTTATTATTAGCATGTAAGAGCACACTCTCGCGTATTCACGTACGAAAGAACGAGTCTCTAAAAATTTACAAAATCATAAAACGGTGATCCTTTAAGTAGAGCTATAATCAACATATTCAAAGTATTTGCTACGAATAATAAAGAATAGCAATCAAAAACAGATTTTTCAAGATACCGTATTACGGGCAAATTGATAAAAAAAAAAAAAAGAAGCAGGGCTCGCGCATTGAAGCTTTATTGCCAGATACTTGGCCACGTTTCTCTCTCTCTCTCTCTCTCTCTCTCTCTCTCTCTCTCTCGCTGTTTTACCCATTCAGAAAAGCCGTGAATTCCAGTTGGCAGGTGCGTGCTATCGAGGACGAGGGACTATACGGCCCAAAAGCACGGAATTCCCACGCGAGACGATGCCGTAGTTCGCGTTCGTGGCACGCCGCGTTTTTCACTTTGGCCACGTAGATGACTCGACGAGGCTCATCCCTAGGCCGTTCGAACCTGCTCACGATGCTCGCGCATCTCCACGGTCCGGGCACCCGGGTGCCTCATTGCCAACTGAGCTTGCGAGCTTCAAGCCGAGAATAATTGAAGTGATTCAGGGCAGCGGCGACAGCGGCCACGCCACCCCGCGAGAGAAAGAAATTTGCATTTTAAATGAAGTGATTGCGTGCCTCGTGCACCCTAACCCTCCCCTCGTCACCCGACCACCTCGCGCCCCGCTAGCCCGCGCACACACGCCCACGCACACTCCGACGCCGGGCAACTTTCTGCTTTATAAGAGAATCTTAATTTTTATCGCCGCGTATCCCTTTAAAAGCCCGCGAGCTTTACCGGGCAGTCGCGGTGCCTCGCGTGGCATCGACGCTTTTTTTCTATTTTCTCTTTCGTTTTACATTTTCCACTCGCTCGCCGCATTTCGTCCGCTCTAATTGTTCGCTGCCCCTCGGCATCACTCCCCCCCCCCCCCCCCCCCCCCCCCCCCCCCCCCCCCCCCCCCTTCTACCCACGACTTGGAATCCGAGGTGAAAGCCTGGGCTTTTGCGAATATCGAGATCTCGAGGACGTCCTACGACGCGAGTTGTAGTCCTTCGTCGGGTGCATGACTCTCGCATTTTACTAGAGCTATATTTATTCTCGAGCTGTACGGCCGTTAATCAAGCGATTAAGTTATAAAGTAAATGGGTGGCATAAAGTGACTCGAGCACGTCAAGCAAAATTGAGAATAAAGTTATGGTTAAAAGCGGGTTGTGGTTAATAGCGCTCGAGTTACGGTGCTCCGCTGATCAACGAATTCGTTTGGAAATGCCAGCGGGATTAAATGAAGGCCAAAAGCGACGATCCAGGGAAAGGAGCTCGCTCACAATTTACGTTGACACCTTTTAAACTACAAGCGGTAAAGGCACGACGCGGCACGAGGCACTTCACATAAAGAATATCGGCCCGAGGATTTAAAACTTGAATTAACGCCGGGCCGATGTGCGGGCACCGTTATAAATTCGAAAACCGAAAGGAAGATACGTTCGGTCCACGCTCCGAATATCGCCGAGGCAACTTGGGAAAGAGCATCAGCAGCAACTAAAAAGTCCTTACTTGGGTGAATGGAGCGGTGAACTCTTAGTTGGTTGTCATGAGGATGGGCTGACAGCAGGAGGCGCAGCAGCAGGTATACCGCGGCCACGTGCTCGATGGGTCTCGACGGTTCATGCGGCACCATCCGCCTCGTGCGCACCACCTCCCGAGAGCCGCCCGAGATCCTGTCCACGCGAGGGACTCGGCTGTTCTGAGGCGCGCGCGAGCTCCGACGGCTACTGCTGCTGCTGCTGCTGTTGCTGCTGCTGGTGCTGCTGGTGCGGCTGCGGCTGCTGCTGCTGCTGCTGCTGCTGGTGCTGCTGCTGCTGCTGCTGCTGGTGCTGCTGCTGTTGCTGTTGCTGCTGTTGCTGCTGCTACGGCGGCGGCGACGGCGGCGGCGGCAACGACAACGGCGGCAGCGACGGCGGCAGCAGCGGCGGCGGCGGCGGCGGCGGCACTGGTGGCGGTGATGACGGCTGTGGCGGTGGCAGCGACGGCAGTGGGGGTGGTGACGGCGGCGGCGGCAACACTGGCGCCCTTCCACTGGAGGAGGACGGCACGCGCTTGGTCCGGGGTTGGGATCGGGCGTGGGAGTTATCCTGAAATTTGCGGTCGTTTTTGTAGCGCTGCGGCCTCGCGGCCACTCCCGTACGCACTCCTCCCCTGGCCCCTCCCCCTCGTCGCGATACTTCTCCCTACCCATCCTAGCACTAATATCTCTTCCTCATCCTTGTCGTCGTCGTCGTCTGCGTCGTCGTCGTCGTCTGCGTCGTCGTCGTCGTCTGCGTCGTCGTCGTCGTCTGCGTCGTCGTCGTCGTCTGCGTCGTCGTCGTCGTCTGCGTCGTCGTCGTCGTCTGCGTCGTCGTCGTCGTCGTCGTTATCATCGCCGTCATCGTCATTGATGTTGTCGTCGTTGTCTCCTTCTCCTCCTCCACCCTCTCCCGTCCCACTCCTTACCCGTCCCACCGTTTGAAAGTCGCGCCAACGAATTTGGTTTTGACGCGAACGGCCGCTTTGTAGGGGATTAGTCCTGGCCGTTAAAGAGCCGCGTGCGCGTGAAAGTTTTCCATATTCGCGACCGCCGTTATAAAATAAAAGGAGAAATGCTCGATCTCATTTTACGCTCATTGATAATTAGTCCAGTCCGAGCCTATATAAAGTTGGTCAGCGATTTCGCGAGGCAATTTTTTCGGCGCACGTGAAGGCGTGAAGCGTCATTGATAAGTCGACGAGCGGATCGCTTAGCGATGACTGGGCCGTACAAGGGATAAACAATGGTGGAAACTCGCATTTCATTAGGCGTTATTGGGCTTCCTTCTTCTTCACGTCCTCGGCATCTCACCCCTAGAATGCCGGGGGCATCGACAAGGCCGCGTTCGCCGTCTAAATCCGAGAGAAGAGGAGCAAATTGGTCCAGAGGTGGATGGATAGTGGCCGCGCGTCACGTCACATTAACCTGCATACGTACGTGTTCGCAGTATTTCGTATTTACGCTGTAAGCACTGTAGCTCGGCTGCACTCGGAGGTGAAACGATTTTGGCCTTACCCCTCCTGATTCGATCAGCCAAAGTGTCCGAGTAATTTGCTTTTCAGACGCAGCTGCACTTTCGGCGAGCACGCGACACGTATTTATTTTGCTTATGCGCGCCTACACGAGTGCACTTGAGAATCATTATCTTATTGCCAATCGGTGCATTATCATCATCATTATCATCATCGTCGTCGTCGTCGTCGTCGTGGTGGTGGTTATTATTGGTATAATTTTTATTATTTGTTTCGGTGCAGATTTGAGCTTCTTCGATTGTAATCAATTTTCACCACCTTAATTATCTGCATTGGCCCCGTAATTCTTTAATAAATACGGATTCAAATTCTGATCCCGAACATTGACATTTATTCGTCGGCGTACAGAGTAGTGCGAGAGCGTATTCACGCACCGGTTTGCCTATTTATTTCAAAAGTTCGAACGTATTTTAGCGCTAATAGTAACGAGTTGAATTTTTCATGAATTATGTTCGGATGGCCAATTGATCGCTTATTCGTTGCCGAGTTGTGGCGAATTATTTGTAAATTCGTTTGAATATTTTGGGAAATCAACGAGTGACCTGTTATATCTATCGGAGTATGTGAAATGTTTCAATAAAATACATTGCTCGTAAAATATTTATTAATATATATTCGTGTATTTTATACAAAAAATAAAAAACAAATCAGAATAAAAGGAAGAAAAAGATACAAAATAAAAGAGGGAGAGGGGGGTGGTGGTGAAAAAACCGTTTTTGAAAACGATTCACCCAATTATTTAAATCCATGTGTACCTTTAATAATAATCCAGTTTGAGGCCTTTAAAATTCCGAAGCAAAAATATAAATATACATACGTATATATGTATATGTATATATATATATATATATATATATATATATATATATATATATATATATATATAAAGAAAGAAAGAAAAAAAAAATGAAAACAATAAACAAAAAAAAGAAAAATAGTTCCAGTCATTACGAGTGTGCTAACATCAGATTTTTATCGACGGCAATATAGGGGCATTATTAATTTTTTAATTTTTATAATTTCCTTACCGTTCGGCTTGGATAATTAATAAATGTATATATTTAGAGGGAGTGTGTGTGGTGTGCGTGTGCGCGCGCGCGAGCCTAGTAACAAATTATCTCTTAAAATACGCATTATGCAGCAAAAAAAAAAAAAAGAAAAAAAAAAGAAGAAAAAAAAAAGAAGAAAAAAAAACAAATAACAAAACGAATAAATTTCCATTCACCTGCATCTATCTTGCATGTTGTTGCTTAGTATACTTCCATAAGGCTCCGAATACATAAAGTAACAATGTTGCACAAAATCTCGGCTTTTCTTAGCGGAGTGTACAGAAAATCATGGCATATTCAGATGGCGTGTTTAGGTTCTCGGCACATTTCCGTAACTCGTCAAACAGCTCGTCATGATCGTCCTCCACGCGACACTAATGTGAACTTGCCAACGCAGATAAAGTGAGTACATAAACCCAGAATACACGTAAAATTACAGTAATACTACAAGAGAAAAATAAAATAATTGCAATTTTCAAGTTTTTCCAGATCTTAAAGATTTATAAGCGAGTCGTTCTATTTGACGAGGGATTTATAGTTTCGTGGCACGAAATTAGTTTTGAATTAAGTGCGTAATTCAGAATGACGACAGGAGTCTTCCTACGGTCGGATACGGGTCAATAAGAACATAATAATAACCTTTTTACTTGTTTGTCCCTCGTTATCGCTTGTCGCTTGTAGAGGAAAGGAAATCGGTGTCGTATGGGCCAGATTTTAATCACATTATAAGCCTTAGGCGCTTCGTCTCCCTAATTTGGACGCAGAGAGCGGCGTTCATAGACATTCACAAGTCACCACCGATTCTGCCCGCCGCCGACAGTCTCGCCCATTCCCATATCACGGTCACTCCGAGCAACGGGAATCTTGGAAAAAAGGATGCATTCGCAGAGACGAAAATTCGTTTAGTATATTAGGCTTAGGAATCGAATGACATTGCGATTCGTAGCGCCTTTTAATGGATTGGGTGTCGAGTGACAAATAAACAAGGGCTGTTGAGCCGACGGGGTTGCCCGAAACAATCCCCCGTGGAGTAATTGTGCGGTAACGACGCGGGTAGAAGAAGCGTCGGGACAGGTTGCGTCGCTTTCCGGATCATCACCTCGAGTGCGGCTTCTGGCCGCGGGACCAAATGTCGCAGTCTCGGCCTCCACCACCTCGTCATTATAATTCACCAGGGATATTTTCCACCCCGTTACGTAGCATCTTTTTTCCCCTCCTACCTAATGCTCGGCCGGAACTATCGCGCTGCTTAGGGCTCCTGATGCGGACATGATTTATCGCGGCCTGCCCTACGAAGTAATGCACCGGAGATTGACGCGACCGCGTCATGTACCTGGAGCCCGTCCTCGGCAACCCCTCGAGCGAGCGATTCTTATTTGGTCGAAAGAATCAGCGCCAAAAATCTAATATATAATTGCTCAACATCGAATAAGTCGTCCGACCATTGTTCTCAGAAATTCTGCTCAGTATTGGTAACGTGGAGCCATCTTCCAACTTCTTTCATTCGTACATAAAACTAAACAATTTCTAAGTATTTTATCACGGCAGTAAGGCACGTTGCTCTAGGATACTTTCTCGCCAAAAATTCTTACGTCGATATTTTGCAACTTCTTTATTACTACGATTGCACATTTTAATTGCTTGGCTTCTTTTTTCTTTTCTTTTCTTTTTCTTTTTTTTTTTTCAATTAAGAGACCACGAACACACACGCATCCACACTACATTTTAAATCGTTTATAAGCCAATGTATATTGTCTATCGTTTTATCGACATTTTCTATAGAGTATTATCATTATTATTATTAGATAGTAATTATAAATTTATAAAATACGTCGATTCAATCGTAGAAAGTCTATTTATCATTAGTCAATGTTATTAGTCGATCAAGCCAGGAATTGGTTGATATATTACAAAAACTATATATACTTGTACATTTATATGGAGGAGTAGAAAAACAAAAACAAAAAAAATGTAAGAATGATTTTATCGAACTAATCCGATGATACGTACGCAAAATGTTTAAAGACATGTAATATTTTGCAAATTTTTTCCTTCTTTCTTCTTTATCCTTTTCTCTCGGTTTTTGTTTTTTTGTTTTATTTATTTTATTCTTTGTTCTTATCGACACAACGAATCTACAAAGTATTTATAATCATTAAACGGAGAAGCAATTCTTCCGTCTTTAAGTAAGCCTTTAAAGAAAAAGAAAAAATAATAATAAAAAAGTGCATAGAGGAGAAGAAACAAGGCTCCGTATGCATCGAGGAGCTTCTTTATTCATTTTCCAAAGTATAAAGTTCATCCATATTCCTTTCGTAAATAAATAAGCGCAATTCCATTCTGACAATTCCGTAGCACGAAAAAGTCGGCTAGCATTATTAACATTCGGCTGGCGTTTATCGAGAGACCATAATGAAACAATAATTCGTCCGATCATACGTCGAGCATTCGATCGGCCTCTTTACCACCCTCCTCCTCCTCCACCTCATTCACCTCACACCCACTTGCCCTTCCCACCAGTCCCGCTTCACCTAACCGCACCTCGTTCCTCGTCGCGCGACTCCTCGCGAGCTTCATAATGGAAGAAGTTGGCGCTTTTTCATCAACGGGGCAATGACAATTCGCGCGTATAAAGGCCGAAGCCGCGTACTCCCGTATTCCAATAAATCTCGTGGGGCCTGGGCTCGCGACTCGTGGATGCGCCCGCGCATCAGCTACGAGCTCGAGGATTTTCCCGCGGGAGGAAGGGATCGATCGGTCCAGTGGCGTACTCCCCGCGATAAGATCGCGCCTCGCCACTGGTCGCGTCGCCCGCGGCGCTCGCTTCCTTAGGGGGAGAGGCTCGGGCCCGCCATTGGCCCGCACTCCCCGCCGTCGACGCCGCGGCTACGCCCAGGAAGGATGCGCCGGACGCCCCCGCGCTGACGGGGGTTGCCCACCATTTTCGCGGCTCCCGGATTTACGCTGTGCGCGCCCCGAGGCTATGCCGTCAGCCCGCCCGCCCGCTCACCCGCCAAGCCCCCTAATCAACGTACTTGCATAGAAATTTGAGTCTCTCTGCCTCTCTCACGCACAGTACTCGCTCGCTCCATCTGCCTGGATCGCCCGAGGAAAAGCCCGGCGAAATCTCTGCGAAATCGAGGAGCCGAGGAGGCTCTTATGCCGAATCCACCTATACCACGACGAGTCCGAGTCTGCAATTATCTCGCCTGCTTTAACAAACTTCTTTTCACGATGCACCGGCAGGTCCGCCTGGTCCGCCTGGTGGCGCCTGGTCCGCCTGGTTCGCCTGGTCCGCCTGGTCCGCCTGGTCCGCCTGGTCCGCCGACTGGGCCACTGCCGGGATTATCGTCTCGCTCGTGCTAACCTATAAAGAGTCGTAGGTTGCGCTCCTCGCGTGACCCGCCCTTCGACAAAGGCAGCGAGCGCGTCCTTGAATCCCTCTCCACAAATCCGACTCAATGACACTTTTTAATAAGATTCCGTGATTCGAGCAGCCTTGGCTTATCGGCAATGCATAAACCTATGATGCACGAGAGGCAGGTAGTCGAGGAGGCCGGCTCTATCGACTGGACGGACAGTAGTGGCTGTCGATAATTATAAATATTATTTCCACGACTGCACTGTACCTAAGCCCGTACGTACGCTCTCTCGCCCTCCACCCTCATCCCCCTCGTCACTCACACGCGCCCTTCGACCCGACGCCTTATACAAATTCCCGATCTCAAACGCGCACTGTAATAATAATACGATACGACTGTTCTATATCGGACAAGTCGATCATCCTCCTCTAACCTTATGACACCCACGCACACGCGCACATAAACACACATCGACACACACAGTATGGCATAAAAGTATTTAAAGCTAACGGGTAATCTTGATAAAAAGAAAAAAAAACAAAAAAAAAAACAAAGAAACAATAAACTGAAACCAAAAAAAAAAAAAAAAAAAAATAATAAATAAAATAAATCAGAAATGGAAAAAGGAAGAAAGGTAAAAGAAGCTACCTCATGCAAATAATGCGCATAAATTCAAATAATTCGATAGCGTCGAACGAACGAACTAAATCCAGTCTTGTTTTCTATTTTTATTTTTATTTTTCAGTTTCTTTTTGCTCTCGTTTTTTCTTCGTTTTCTTTTTTTCTGCTTCTACTTTTTCTTTCTTTTTTTCTTTTACGATATAGTTGCAGTTCAAGACTCTGATTACATCTGTAGTATTTCAGCTAGTTAAAAAGCAATAAAAAGCAGCATTACATGCGAAATTGTCATCAGTTCCCACATGAAACTGGTTTCGATTTTTACTAGCTGAGGGAACCTATTTCATTCCTGTAAAATTGTCTTGTACCAAAGTGTAACATCGACTGGGCAATTAAAAGCAGTAATTATGCGGGATAAAAATAGTTGGGAATAGTTAATCACGCGAGCATATAGGCGTACTTATAAAATCTCAATTCAGAAAACATTTGAGCGGGAAATTATCGTTAGGCTAACGCGCGTTTAATATTTATTTCGATATCCGTAGATTAAAAGCCGCTTCGTGCATAATATAATGAGATTTATTTTACAGTGCCGAATGATTATATTGTATCTCTTACTCAATCGCGGTGCTAATCGCGAGTGTGGCGTCAAAAGTAAACGGCGACGGTAATATTTTTTGAGTTGTATTAGGGGGACTCAGCCGCAGCGACCCAAAACTATCGCGGTTTTGACGGAGAATCTCGCTTAAAGTAAAGCGAAGCGCCTCTTCGCTCTAATCCGCCGTGTGCAAGATCGCAGCCATTGCTCTTTTTCATTATTAAAGCCTTCCAGAAATCGTCGAAATTCTGGAAAGTGCGGAATTGCACGGCCTTTTTGCCGTGGACGAAGAACACGACGAGGCGTTGCGGCTGGGTCCCCTTAGCTTCCCGGAATCGCGTAATGCAATAAACGCAGGGGCGTCATTCGAGAGAGTTAGAAGTACGTTTCTCCCTCTCACTCCCGCCCCCACCCCTTCGCTACTGCCCTCTCATTCTCTCTCTTTCTCACTCACTCTCACTCACTCTCACTCACTCTCACTCACACACACACACACACACTCTCTCTCTCTCTCTCTCTCTATCTATCTATCTATCTGTCTCTATCTATC